>NC_134886.1:18733062-18738062 GCF_041734735.1 Babylonia areolata | reverse complement strand
TACCTCTTCAGGCCAGAAAGAGAGGGTGGGAGGAAGGAGGAGGCAGGGGATTGTGGAGGTGGGGGAGAGGGGGTGGAAACTAATATAGCATGCGAGAAGGAAAGAAGGAAAGAAAGAAAGAAAGGAGACAAAGGAACAGATAAGAGATTGATGGACAGAGCGGAGGAGTGCAGAAGACAGCACTATAATGCAGGCGGGAGAGAGAGGGGGGGGGGCGGGAAGAGAGAGAGTGGGGGAAAGAGAGAGACGGGAGAGAGGGGGAAGAGAGAGTGAGATAGAGAGAGAGAGAGAGAGAGAGGGAAGAGAGAGAAAGGGGGAAGAGAGAGAGAGGAAAGAGAGAGAGGGGGAAGAGAGAGAGGGAAGAGAGAGAGAGGGGGAAGAGAGAGAGAGGAGAGAAAGGGGGGGAGAGAGACAGAGAGAGATGGAGGGGAGAGAGACAGAGAGAGATGGAGGGGAGAGAGACAGAGAGAGAGAGAGAAGAATCCCAGGGGGAGACTGAGAGAGAGAGAGGGGGAAGAGAGAGGAAGAGAGAGAGACAGAGAGAGAGAGAGAGATACGGATACGGATACGGATACGGATAGTTTATTCAATAAAGGCCATGGCCCCTCATGAAGGGGGTACAGTGAATCAACATTCAAAATCAAAACCTTGCAAATTACAGAAGTGAATGATAAACTGCAAATGATAATCCACAAATTGGATAATGCACAACTAATAATGATTAACTACATAATACACTGCGAAACTTAAAAGCCTTATATAAGTAAATAGCAAACTGTTTTATAACAGTTTCGTTAGTTGATGACATAAGCATGGCAAGTCGAAATAAAGTAGGGTGTCTATAATATTTTTGTGGAATCCACTCATGTCTAAGGTCATTCAAAGCAGGGCAACACAACACAAAGTGAAGTTCGGTTTCTTCAGCACGTCTGCATAAAGGACAACTAAGATCAGAGACACTGGACTTTCGATAGAGAGAGAGAGAGAGAGAGAGAGAGAGAGAGAGAGAGAGAGAGAGAGAGAGAGAGAGAGAGAGAGCAGAAGCCCAGAGGGACACTGTATGACAGCAGCAGTGGTGGTGACGGTGACGAGGCAGAACTAGGTGCCGTGTCATTTATTTCCCCCCCACACCTCCTCCTTCAACCTCCAGGCTGGAATGAGGGGGTGGCAGCCAGCACCTGGGCCCCAGCCATTTAAAAACAGGTGCCCTCGGCATACCTCTTCAGGCCAGAAAGAGAGGGTGGGAGGAAGGAGGAGGCAGGGGATTGTGGAGGTGGGGGAGAGGGGGTGGAAACTAATATAGCGTGCGAGAAGGAAAGAAAGAAAGAAAGAAAGAAAGAAGAGAGACAAAGGAACAGATACGAGATTGATGGACAGAGCGGAGGAGAGGTGCAGAAGACAGCACTATAATGCAGGCGGGAGAGAGAGAGGGGAGGGAAGAGAGAGAGAGGGGGAAAGAGAGAGACGGGACAGAGGGGGAAGAGAGAGAGGGAGGAGAGAGAGAGGGGTGGAAGAGAGGGAAGAGAGGGGGAAGGGAGAGAGAGAAGAGAGAGAGGGGAAGAGAGAGAGAGGGAAGAGAGAGAGAGGAGGGAGAGAGAGGGGGACAGAGGGAGAGGGAGAGAGGGGAAGAGAGAGAGAGAGAGGAAGAGAGAGGGGGAGAGAGAGAGATGGAGGGGAGAGAGAGAGAGAGGTGAGAGACAGACAGACAGAGACACAGACACAGACAGACAGAGAGACAGAGACAGGCAGACAGAGAGACAGACAGGCAGGCAGGCAGGCAGACAGACCAGGACATTTTATTGTGTGCGCCATGTGACCCGTTACAAATGATCATGCTGACGACGGGCGCAATAGCCAAGTTGTTAAAGTGTTGGACTTTCAATCTGAGGGTTCTGGGTTCGAATCTCAGTAACGGCGCCTGGTAGGTAATGGGTGGAGATTTTTCCGATCTCCCAGGTCAACGTATGTGCAGACCTGCTAGTGCCTGAACCCCCCTTCGTGTGTATACGCAAGCAGATCAAGTACGCGCGTTAAAGATCATGTAATCCCTGTCAGCGTTCGGTGGGTTATGGTAACAAGAATGTACGCAGAATGCACACCCCCGAAAACGGAGTATGGCTGCGTACATGGCGGGGTAAAAACGGCCATATACGTAAAAGCCCACTCGTGTACATACGAGTGAATGTGGGAGTTGCAGCCCAAGAACGAAGAAGAAGAAGAAGAAGAAGATCATGTTGACCATTCAGAGACAGGCAGAGGCGATGATAGAAAGATATAGACGAAAAATACAAAGAAAAAAAAGTGAATGAAAAGCCAATTTCAGCTTAAGTTTCCCCAAAGACAAATAACTGTGTGTAGATCCCCCCTCACCCTCACCATCCCCCACACCCCCGACACACACCATTCTGTTCTGCCCTAGTAGCCTCTTTACAAAGGGAGAGGTTGAGCTATCAGGAGGAGGATTTTGTTGTTGTTGTTGTTGTTGTTGTTGTTGAAAATTCTCTGAAAATTGTAACGCATGCTGCACCCAGTTCAGCTATGATGCGAAATCATGTGGATATCAAACTGGTGCATTAAAAATGATAAAGGGAGAGATTCAAGATTCAAGATTCAAGATTCAAATGGTTTAATGACTTAAGCAACATGCTCATATCACCAAGTGGAAAACACGCTCCCCCCTCTCCCACCCCTTCGAACGTTCCCTCCCTCCTACACTTTTCACAACATTCTATTGCTTTTCATAAGGAATACAAAACAATATCTAACGGTATGTATACGCACAATCATCGTAGACTACTGCTGAGGTTGATATCTAAGTAACCCGAGGCCATCGACCCGATTACGTAGTCACAGAGAGAGAGAGGGAGAGAGAGAGAGGGAGAGAGAGAGAGAGAGAGAGAGAGAGAGAGAGAGAGAGAGAGAGAGAATATTCAAATAACATTTGTCAATTTAACTATCTTCACAATCGATTAACATACATTTCCACCAACGAATCAATTAAACAGTGGCAACATAAATCGAATGGCATTTTGCATGCTAAGAATTGGTTTTCGAAATGAAGCTTTGTATGTGAGATCATTTACGCTGAGTCCCTTCGCAGTCTTAAGCTATGGTAAATAAATTTTGCTAAGCTGTTTGAATGTTGCACATCACACAAAAACGCCATGGGATGTATTTTAAGTTTCTTCACGTTTTCTTTTGTAAAATATTTCTGTCTTAAATCATCGGTTGCTGTGCACATCGACAGAAAATGCGTTTCATCTTCCAATCGCCATTTACACAAAGGACACGATAAATTTACCCCATAGTCAGAAGAAAAGCGTAATTTATGTGTTTTTATGTCAGATATGCCAAGCCTGAATCGAATGAATGTGTCTCGAAGTTTTATATTTTTGATACTTTCGAAGTAAGGTTCTAAAGATAATTCAGTTTTGAACAATCTGTACACAGAATATCTTTCACGTTCCTTGATTCTTTCATTCCACCCTTGAAACCAGCAGTCAGATATACGTTCTTTATATTCTCGTAAAAAACAGTTAATCTCTTGTACCCCTTGATTAAGCCAAACAAACCCAAAACCATAAATTGTTAAATGTCTCTGGACATCCGTGACCCAGCAATCTTTACCATTGTCATGAATATTAAGAAGCATGTTGTATGATTTCCTAGGAAGTCTACTATTTTCCATTCTGGTAAGACGTAGCCAATATCGAATTGCATTTACTTTTGCATCTATCCATAGTGGTTTCCTGCCCGTTTCACCATATACCATGTTGTTTGGCGTTTTTGGAGATACATTAAGAAGTTTTTTTAAAGCAAATAAATGTGCCTTTTCAATGCACGAGTCGTTTAGCAAGCCCCAAACCTCTGACCCGTATAAAAGCATGGGTTTAATTTGTGTATCAAATAATTTGAAGACAAGCGATGGAGTTACATTTCCAAGACTCCACATGGTTCTAAATATATCAAGAATTCCAGCTTTTGCTTTAGTTATATGTTTGCTAAGAGAGAAAGAGAATGAAAGCCGAGTGCTGAGCAAAATTCCTAGGTAATTGTAAGCATTAACAATTTTTATTTCCGTACCTTTGTAAAACCATCTTTCTCGACTAGCAATGTACCCACCCTTCCTAAAAATAACAATATTCGATTTTTCCAAATTTACTGTGAGATTAAGGGAATCTGCATTCTTTGCTAGCAAAGTCAGCTGATGCTGTAATCCAACTGGAGTGAATGATATCAAAGCTACGTCGTCAGCAAATAGCAATATAAACAATTCGTAAAAATCTGGGTAAAGCTGAGCTCCATGTTTTCCATTACTAACAATGTCAGTGGCTTGTTCGTTAATAAATAAGGAGAAGAGTAATGGGCTAGTTATTTCCCCTTGTTTGAGTCCTTTTTGACAAAAAAGAAAATCTGACAGTCCTGACCCGTCCCCACTTCTGACTCGGAATTTTACCGTTTGGTACATGCTTTGAATTGCGTAGAATATTCTTCCACTTAAGCCATGTTTCAAAAGTATAGGCCAGAGTTTACTGTATGATACAAAGTCGAATGCTTCCTTGAAGTCGATGAAGGCAACATAAAGTTTTTTATTTTGTGCTAAGTATTTCTGAATGACTGCAAAGAGTGTAAAGATGTGATCTATTGTAGAGTGATCCTTCCTAAAAACCCGCTTGCTCTTCTCCTATACTTTCATTCTCCTCGATCCAAGTGACTAGACGCTTATTAAGTATATAACTGTATAGCTTACTACATACATTTAGAAGGGAAATCCCACGATAGTTATTTGGGTCATCTGTTTTACCTTTCTTGTAAACTGGTTGAATAATTGCTTCTGACCAAGACTCTGGGTATTGCCCAGTGCTAAAGGCTTGGTTAAATAAACGTACCAAAAATGGTGCTACAGTACTTGCAGAGTAGATAAATACTTCAGGAATTAAAGTATCAGATAAAGGGTGAGAGAGAGAGAGAGAGAGAGAGAGAGAGAGAGAGAGAGAGAT
>NC_134886.1:18720562-18728062 GCF_041734735.1 Babylonia areolata | reverse complement strand
TGCTTTGCTTGGCTCTGAAGTTGTTTGTTTATCAGAGGCAGTTTTTTTTTTGGGGGGGGCGATAATTTCGCCTTGATGATTACAGAACCCAGACGGTGTTTGTGGATTGTTTTCTTTCAAAGAGATCGGCGGTCTTCTGAATAAGTGTGTGTGTGTGTGTGTGTGTGTGTGTGTTTAGTTGTTTAGTTTGTCAGTCACATTTTGGTGTGTGTACGTAACATTGACGTAATGTGTTATGTAAACAAAAGTATTTTTTGTAAAGCACCTAGAGCAGATTTCTGGCAGATTCTGGATAGTGTGCTATTTAAGTATCCATTATTAATGATATTACAAATAAAATAAAGAGGAAACTGAATAAGTATCATGGCATCGTGGTTTTCAATGTTCTTCTCATTTCTGTCTTTCACCGCTCATCCGATCTCGATCCTGTCATCAAAGGAAACGTTGGTCTGCGTATTGAAATGCAATATCAACAGAAGAAAATCACACGACGGTGAGTTGACAGAGTTAAGCAGAAAAGCCATCCAAGCAGGTTTCAGTTGATGGCATTAAAAGAATTGTAATGGCATCAATTGTGTGCAGGCAACTTGCCAGGTGTTTTTGTATTTTCTTTTTATTTATTTATTATTATTATTATTATTATTATTATTATTATTATTATTATTATTATTATTATTATTATTATTATTATATTTGTTTCTTTTTCAGTTTCATTTGTTCTGTTTTCAGTTTGTTTGTTTTTTTCATTTGGTGTTTACATTTCAAATATCGATTCTTCAGCAGTAAGCAGTTGTTCCAAAGGATAGAATAGCAGGAATGGAGAGGTGTCTTCTTTATTATTATTATTATTATTATTATTATTATTATTATTATTATTATTATTATTATTATTATCATTATTATTATTATTATTATTATTATTATTATTATGATATATTTTTTTTTACATTGTTTTAATTTTAAGATTTGCTATTATCATTATAATAATAATAATAATAATAATAATAATAATAATAATAATTATTATTATTATCATTATTATTATTATTATTATTATTATTATTATTATGATATATTTTTTTTTACATTGTTTTAATTTTAAGATTTGCTAGAATTTATCAGATGAAACACACACACACACACACACACACACACACACACAAAACCACACACACAAAAAAAACCCAAGAACAACAAAAATCATCCTTCTTCACTGTCCTCAACTTCTCAAGCTTCATCTCTACCCACAATCCACAGCGACTCAATCGAAGGGGAGACAATCCTGAAGGACAGGACAAGCCAGGGAAAGAGAAGAAACACATGGACAATAGAAAGCGATAAAAACCAGAAAAAGGGATCAATAGTGGTTTTTTAAATATATTTTTTTAATTGTTTGAGCCAAGGGCCAAATCACAAAAGGGCCATTAGTACAGAAACGTCATCAAGGGATGTGTGTGTGTGCGTGCTTGCGTGTGCGTGTGTGCGTGTGCGTGTGGGCATATGTTCGTGTGCGCTCTAGCGTGTGTGTGTGTGTGTGTGTGTGTGTGTGTGTGTGTGTGTGTGTGTGTTTAATGTGAGTATGTCTGTGAATGTGCGCATGTACAAACACTTAGGTGCATATCATGCATACCTTTGTATACATACTGACTGCATGCACAAACACTTGGGTGCATATCATGCATACCTTTGTATACATACTGACTGCATGCACAAACACTTGGGTGCATGTCATGCATACCTTTGTATACACACTGACTGCATGCACAAACACGTGGGTGCATGTCATGCATACCTTTGTATACATACTGACTGCATGCACAAACACTTGGGTGCCTATCATGCATACCTTTGTATACATACTGACTGCATGCACAAACACTTGGGTGCATATCATGCATACCTTTGTATACATACTGATTGCATGCACAAACAGGTAGGTGCATATCATGCATATCTTTGTATACATACTGACTGCATGCACAAACACGTAGGTGCATATCATGCATACCTTTGTATACATACTGACTGCATGCACAAACACTTGGGTGCATGTCATGCATATCTTTGTATACATACTGACAGCATGCACAAACACTTGGGTGCATATCATGCATACCTTTGTATACATACTGATTGCATGCACAAACAGGTAGGTGCATATCATGCATATCTTTGTATACATACTGACTGCATGCACAAACACTTGGGTGCCTATCATGCATACCTTTGTATACATACTGACTGCATGCACAAACACTTAGGTGCATATCATGCATACCTTTGTATACATACTGACTGCACGCACAAACACGTAGGTGCATATTATGCATATCTTTGTACACATACTGACTGCATGCACAAACACGTAGGTGCATATTATGCATATCTTTGTATACATACTGACTGCAATAAAGTTTGAAAACAATTTCCACTTCATAGTTGTGCTTTTTATGCACAACTCCTTACACCAATGTTCCTTGTAACCGTGGTAATAATGATATATTCTGTAATGTTTTTTTCCCCTCCATTCTACCAATCAATCAATCAATCACTCACTCACTCACTCACTCACTCACTCACTCACTCACTCAACCAACCAACCAACCAATCAACCGGTCAAGCAAGCAACCAGCACTCACTCACTCAATCAATCATTAAATCAACCAAGCAAGCAAGCAAGCAAGCAAGCAATAACATGAGTCATTTTGAACAAGTTCTATCAAAATATTGTTTATAAATTTTTCATATTGGCTACGGTTCCAGACTATTTTGGTTTTCGAGACTTCCTGTAATATCACAGGCCCTACTACTGACATACTGACCTCTCTGTCGCCATTCCGCTCTCAAACGACGTGCCCTCGATGGTGCCTTTCATGATTGTTTTGAACAGACTGGTGTGTCGAGTGTTGTGCCCAAACCATATTAGCTTGCGTCTCTTCACAATTGAAAGGAGAGGTTCCTGAGGTCCTGCAAGGTTCTTAATTCTGCTCCCTACATATTCATTGGTCCTGTGCTCGATCCAGGAAATTTGAAGGAGCTTCCTCAGATATTAGAAACACCAAATCGAATTTTTTTCAGTGCACATTTTACATATCTGTTTATTTCCATCCCAATATATGGTTCAGTCTCCTGTGTTTTTTTTTGAAGAGCAAATCTATCGCTAGTTTACACATGATCGTGATAACCATGCCATCCACAATCAACTATTCGCTGTCTAAAACACTTTAAAAAAACATGCAACATCTTCATATGATAGTCAGTCGTGTCCGCCTATGACTATCTGAACAGCAGAGGAGGCAACTGCTGTTCCGACTATTTGGGCTAGAATTTGATTATAGTGGAGAGTGTCTTGCCCAAGTACATCCCCACTCTCTCGGCCAAGAGAGTTTTAGGACAGTCGGCGTTGGGATGGTTCCCAAAGGCCAACTAGCCCACAAGACTGCAGCACTAAGAGCCAGTGCAATTTTGCCTCCTAGTTTGAGAGTCATAGTCCTTCACAAAAGACTAAGCTGTAAATGGTTTCCCAATGACTGGAGAAACCATTGATAATACAGCTCTCACTTTGCTGTTGGCCTAAATGTAAACTTATGTCAATCTGTGATATAAGCCGAGTGTTGGGATATCTTCAACACCCTGATTATCCCTTACAAAAAAAAAAAAAAAAAAAAAAAAAAAAAAAAAAAGCACTGACGAACACACGTTGCCCATGTTTTTTTTTTCCTTGCCATTATTATCTAAGGAATACAACATCTGATAACCTTTGAACGGTAGCCTGTTTTCGTTCATTCTTGTAAGTTTCAACCAATACTGAATACATTTTATGTACAAGTTTAAACAAATTGAATATCTCCCTATAGCTCCCCATACACAAGATCATTTGGCGTTCGGAGAGAGAGAGAGAGAGAGAGAGAGAGAGAGAGAGAGAGAGAGAGAGAGAGAGAGAGAGAGAGAGGCAGAGAGACAGACAGACAGACAGATAGACAGTCAGAAACACAGACACAGAGAACACACAAACACAGAGGGAGAGAGAGAGGGGTGTGTGGGGAGAAAGAGAGAGGGAGAGAGAGAGGGGTGTGTGGGGAGAAAGAGAGAGGGAGAGAGAGAGGGGTGTGGGGGGAGGGGGGGAGAAAGAGAGAGAGAGAGAGACAGAGAGAGTGACAGCCTAACAGAGAGAGAGAGATTTAGGCAGAAAAAGAGTGAGAGAGACAGACAGAGTCACGGCCGCATGGAAATAGGCAGAGAATGTTAACACCTTTGAGGTCAGTCCCCTGCAGCTTTCACCGATTGATCAAAATAGATTTTATTCCCAATTCATATTTGATAAAAAAAAAAAAAAGAAAGAAAGAAAGAAATCCACCCCTCACCAATCACCCCCCCCCCCCCCCCCCCCCCCGAAAAGAAAAAAAGAAAGACAGAAAAAAAAGATTGATGTAGGATTAAAGAGTTAAAAGTATATCCCTGTATAAAAACACGCTTGCATATAAGTCGCTGTATAAGAATTAAAAAAAAAAAAAAAATGTCCTTGAACAACAAGCGGTTTTTTTTTTGTCTGGCCTTTTTTCTTGATGCCTCATTTGTCTCCCAGAGTTTGTTTTTAATGTCCTTTTTTGTTGTCGTTCTAGCTCTCTCTCTCTCTTTCGTGCTTTTTTTGTGTGTGCATTAGAGCGACGTTCCTTCCAAAAACAGCGAGAGAGCATGTCTTTAATGATGCTTTGGCCACGCGAGTCTCTGTCTGTCTGTCTGTCATTCCGTCTCTGTCTGTCTGTCTGTCTGTCTGTCTGTCATTCCGTCTCTGTCTGTCTGTCTGTCATTCAGTCTCTGTCTGTCTGTCTGTCTGTCATTCAGTCTCTGTCTGTCATTCCGTCTCTGTCTGTCTGTCTGTCATTCAGTCACTGTCTGTCTGTCTGTTATTCAGTCTCTGTCTGTCTGTCTGTCATTCAGTCTCTGTCTATCTGTCATTCAGTCTCTGTCTGTCTGTCTGTCATTCAGTCACTGTCTGTCTGTCTGTCTGTCATTCAGTCACTGACTGTCTGTCTGTCTGTCATTCCGTCTCTGTCTGTCTGTCTGTCTGTCATTCAGTCACTGTCTGTCTGTCATTCAGTCACTGTCTGTCTGTCTGTCATTCAGTCACTGTCTGTCTGTCATTCAGTCTCTGTCTGTCTGTCTGTCTGTCTGTCTGTCATTCAGTCACTGTCTGTCTGTCATTCAGTCACTGTCTGTCTGTCTGTCTGTCTGTCTGTCATTCAGTCACTGTCTGTCTGTCATTCAGTCACTGTCTGTCTGTCATTCAGTCACTGTCTGTCTGTCTGTCTGTCTGTCTGTCATTCAGTCACTGTCTGTCTGTCTGTCTGTCTTTCAGTCACTGACTGTCTGTCTGTCTGTCTGTCATTCAGTCTCTGTCTGTGACAGCATGGTAGAAGTGTGTTTGTGAGCGCATCCTTATTTTGTTTTGTTTTGTTTTTCTTTTAACCTCAAATAAGTTTATGTTCGGTCTGTGTCTTTGTATGTTTGTCTGTCTCTGTCTTTGTCTGTGCCTCTTTATGTCTGTATGTCCCTCTCTCTCTCTGTGTCTGATTGGTTCTGTGGCTCTGTCACTCTGTTTCTGTCTCTGTGTTTTTCATTTCCTTTTTATATGTACGTCTTATGAAGAAATTCGAAATAAATGCTTACTTTTCGACGGTGAAGACTTAGAGAACATCAACCTTACCAGTACGCTTTTGACAGATGATGAAGTAAAAATAAGACCATTAGCAAAATCTATCGCCCTAGCTTGGGAATGTCGGAAAAAGAAATTATCTTCGGGAGCCCTATTGTTATCGAAAACCCCCCAAAAAACACGGCAACAAACAAACAAAAAAACAACAACAACACTGTTACCCTGATGCCAGTTCCACAGTTTACAATTCTGAATGACTTTGTAGAAAGTTGGATAGACGAACTTTTAAAAATTTTCCTTCTTAATCTTAACAATATGTTGTATTTTATGATTTTGTTGATGTTATTCTTGTCGCTGTTCTTGTTTGTCGTTGATTTTCTTTCTACTCTTAGCAATGTGTCAGTTGTCTCTGAAAACCGCTGTTATTCATTTGCTTATACATCGTTCCCCTTTCCAAAGGATAGTATTGTCAATGGCAATGAAACAATGTCTGTGTCCGTGTCACTGTGTTTCTCTATCTGTCTGACTCTTTCTCTCTGAATTCACTTTTGTCTTTCTTTCTTTCTATCTTTCTTCTTTCTTTCTTTCTTTCTCTCTTCTTTCTTCCTTTCTTTCTTTCTTCTTCTTTCTTCCTTTCTTTCTTTCTTTCTTCTTCTTTCTTCCTTTCTTCTTTCTTCCTTTCTTCTTTCTTCCTTTATGCCCGTATTTCTTTCTTTCTTCTTTCTTTCTTTCTTTCTTCCTTTCTTCTTTCTTTCTTTCTTCTTTCTTCCTTTCTTTCTTTCTTCTTTATTCCTTTCTTTCTTTCTTCTTTCTTCCTTTCTTTATGCTCGTCTTTCTTTCTTTCTTTCTTTCTTCTTTCTTCCTTTATTTCTTTCTTTCTTTCTTTCTTTCCTGTTTTCTTTCTTTCTTTCTTCCTTTCTTTCTTTCTTTATGCCCGTCTTTCTTTCTTTCTTCTTTTTATCTTTTTTTCTATCTTTCTTTCTTCCCTTTTTTCTTTCTTTCTTTCTTCGCTTCTGTTTCCCTCCATCTTATCTCAGTCACGATCTTTTTTTTCTCTTTGTTCCTTCTCTTTCTCTCTGTATATCACTCCACCCTTGTCTTTCGCTCATCATCATCATCACCAATATCCCTTTTCTTCTCCTTCTTTCTGTTATTATCATTATCATTATTATCGTGGAATCTACGTGCAGTGGTGAAATATGAAACTGTTTTCTTCGCCTGGTGAAAAAATAAAAGACCGAAAGAAATCTAAAAAAAAAAAAAGAAAAAAAAAAAGGAACCAGAGACCAGATATTCTCAAAACGATCTTTTAAAAATAATATTGATTAACAGAACGACAACAACAACAACAATGACAACAAAACAACGGCAAGTACAAGAAAAACACAACCAACAACAGCAGCCTCAACAACAACGACAACAACAACAACAACAACGACAACAAGAAACCAAAGCAAAACAACTACCGCTTCTGGGCTCCTATTTTTTGGAGTGATTTTTTTCCTCAATGGTGAGGCTGTAGTTTAAGATGTTGACACTGCTGCAAAATATGTGTTTTTTTGTGTTTTTTCTTTCTTTCTTCATTGTCTCATTTCTTCTTCATACTGATGGGATGCTTGGGACGTATTTACCATAATAAATATCATCTGTGCCTTCTGGAGATTCTGTACAAAAAGATGTCCCCCTCTCCCCCCCCCCTTTTTTTTTCCTTCAACTGTTTCTTTCATTGCGGATTTTGTTTTCTCTTTCATCTTGTTCTATCGGCCTTTCTATCCTTTTTGCCTTCCGGTGTGTTTTCTTAGAAGAAAAAGAGGGAGGGGGAGGGGAAGAAAAGATAGAGAGAA
>NC_134886.1:18703062-18705562 GCF_041734735.1 Babylonia areolata | reverse complement strand
CTGTGATGTTACTATTTTATACCTGTGCATCGATAGCGTTTTCCTCTGATGTCCTTTTCCATCACTTCTTATCTGTTTGTTCTTGATGGCCCTCTCTGTCCTGACCTTTCCGAAATAGTCTTCTCCCTTGGAACATCTTTCTTCTTACGATCCACTTTCTCGTGACCTTCTTCACTTTGACCTCGCTTCCGCTGACCCCATTTTGACCCTGACCTCTCTCTCTCTCTCTCTCTTTTTTTTTTTCCAGGAGTTGCCTATCCTGGATCACGTTTCTGAGGCGACTGTTGTCTCGTAGATAATATGTATGAGGTATTGTTTGCACGAGTACCCAGCGTTTTGGGGTCAGTGTTTTGCGATGCATATCTAGTATCTGGGGAGTCACACAATACAAAGGGAAGGATTAGGTTTTGATGCTTTGCCTCATGGATGACCGGAACCAGCTGAGCTTCATGAATAATGACGGCTCGTGGCGGTGACATGAATGTTGTACAGTCATATTATGTGAAAACACACAGCGCGTGTGTTGTTTTCGTGGTGCTATTTTTGTTGTTGTCATTTTGGATTGTTTCGTGATTGATACAGGCAGCACAACGAGCCGGTGAGTGGGGATGCGGGGGTTGGGGGTGGGGGTGGGGGTTTCTTTAATTAGTGATCATTCCATCTGAATATGCACGCTCGATGACACGTGCGTGAATGCGTGCGTGCGTGCGTGCGTACGTGTGTGTGTGTGTGTGTGTGTGTGTGTGTGTGTGTGTGTGTGTGTGTGTGTGTGTGGATTGTTTTTGTTCTCTCTCTCCATTTTATTCCCTACCTAAATAACATTTGTGGAAAGACTTTCATCAAATGAGAAGAACTCCAAGAACGTTCTGGGAACCTGTGTTAAATCGTGTGTTCAGCTTGCAGGAGACAAAAAGACAGAAAACAAGAAAGAAAAACAGGATTGACGACAAAAGAAAAATATGCCAGACATACACAAAGAAATCAACAAATGAAATATATATATATATATATATATATATATATATATATATATATATATATATATATATAGAGAGAGAGAGAGAGAGAGAGAGAGAGAGAGAGAGAGATGAAAAGGAAAAGAGAGAAGAAAGAAAGAGAGCATTTAAAAATAGAAGCATAATGAAAGAAATGCAGTATAGAACAGAGAAGAAAAAAAGGATTTAAAAAAATGCGACAGACAGATCAGTATTAAACAACAACAACAACAACAACAAAAACAAAAGAAGAAAACGAGACGAAAACAGAAAGACAGACAGACAGAAAGAAAGAAAGAAAGAAAGAAAGAAAAGAAAGAAAAGAAAGAAAGAAAGAAAGAAAGAAAGAAAAAAAAACAATTGACAACAACAAAAACTAACAGACAGATAAAAGAAAGAAAGGCTGAAAAAAATATAGTCTAGAAGGCAGCAATCGTAGAAAATACGAAGAAAAAAAGCAATGAAATTCGTTGACACCGCAGAAGCGAGAAATCCAGATTCATTGACTGGCCATTCATAAGTGATGCCAACTCCTTAGAGGTCAAAATTCAGTTTCAGAGAGGCGTCAAAGCGTGTGAAATGACCCATATGCGCTAACACCACATGTGCTTCACTTGTATTTCATTACATCTCATGTTATATTATTTTGTTTTTCATTTTATTTTGTTTTCTTCTATTTCATTTTTTCTTTCTTTTTTTTTTGCAGACGCCTGAACAGAACCAGGAATGTGGAACGAAAAGGAAATAACCATCTATGAGAGAGGCAGAGAGAGAGAGAGAGAGAGAGAGAGAGAGAGAGAGAGAGAGAGAGAGAGAGAGAGAGAGAGAGACAAAGAGGGAAAGAGAGGGAGAGAGACAGAGAGAGGGAGAGAGAGAGGGGGAGAGAGAGAGACAGAGAGGGAAAGTGAGGGAGAGAGACAGAGAGGGAGAGAGAGGGAGAGACAGAAAGAGAGAGGGGGAGAGAGACAGAAAGACAGAGAAATAGAGAGGGAGAGAAAGACAGAAAGAGAGACAAAGAGACACAGGGAGAGACAGAGAGGGAGAGAGAGAAGGAGAGAGACAGAGAGAGACAGAAAGAGACACAGAGAAAGAGACAGAGAGAGACAGAGAGACAGAGACAGAGAGGAAGAGAGAGAGGGAGAGAGAGAGAGAGACAGAGAGAGAGACAAAGAGAGACAGAAACAGAGAAGGACAGAAAGACAGAGAGAGGGAGAGAGAGAGGGAGAGAGGAAAGAAAGATAGAGGGAGAGAGAGGGAGAGAGAGAGAAGGAGAGAGACAGATATACAGAGGAGAGTGAGAGACAGAGACAGAGAGAGAGACACAGACAGGAAAAGACAGAAAGACAGAGACAGAGACAGAGAGACAGAGAGAGGAAGAGAGAAAGAGAGAGACAAACAGAGATAGAGATAGAGATAAACAGAAAGAGATAGAGAGACAGAGACAGAGAGGAAGAGAAAGAGAGAGAATGAGAGAGACAGAGACAAAGACAGAGAGGAAGAGAGAG
>NC_134886.1:18665562-18688062 GCF_041734735.1 Babylonia areolata | reverse complement strand
TAATCCTCCATACTCCAATAGGAGTGAAAGGATAATTAAAACTTGAAACTTGAAACTTGTGTGTGTGTGTGTGTGTGTGTCTGTGTGTTCGTGGTAAACTTTAACATTGGCATTTTCTCTGCAAATACTGTCAGTTGACACCAAATTAGGCATAAAAAAAATTCAGTTCTTTCCAGTCATCTTGTTTAAAACAATATTGCACCTCTGGGATGGGCACAGAAAAATTAAAAATGAAGCCTAATTATATGCAAACTGCATTTACTGTTATATTTATATTTTTTGTTTTGCTAAGCATGGAAGTTTTATTTATTTTGCAAACGTTTTGGTGCAGATAGTAAAAAAGGGAAATTACTCTGTAATTAATGCTAGGGGATTTAATTCGCTTTAAACTGATCTTTCTCATCTTAAACATTACATTTTGAAATTATACTCAATACATAAAAAGCTTGGATTTAAAAAAAAAAGTGTATCACAAGTGAGTCTTGAAGGCCTTGCCTCTCTTGTTTCTCTCTGGTTTTATCTGCACTGTAATCCGAATGTATATATTTTGCTTTTTGATATTTTTGCTCATTTATCCCTTAAGAGGTGACTGTACCTATAAATAAAACATCCAAATCCGAGTCTGAGTCCGAGTCCTAGTCCGTGTCTTTCTGTCTCTCTGTCTCTGTCTCTCTGCCTCTGTCTCTCTGTCTGTCTCTGTCTCTCTCTGTGGTGTGTCCCCTTCAAATACGGCCGTGGCCTTTCTTGAATAAAATATCGTCGTCGTCGTTGTCTCTCTCTGTCTCTCTTTTTATCTCTCTCTGTGTGTCTGTCTGTCTCTGTCTCTGTCTCTTCCTGTCTCTCTGTCTCTGTCTCTGTCTCTCTCTCTCTCTCTCTCTCTCTCTCTCTCTCTTCCCTGTATCTGTCTTTGAGTGAGTTTCAGTTATGAGGAAGCACGTTTTACTTTTATCTTGTCATCCAATCTCTATCTGTCTCCCTCTCTCCCTCTCCCTTTCTCTCTCCCCCCCCCCCCTCTCTCTCTCTCTCTCTTATTGACCGAGATACGATCGCATCTCTGGCGCAGGTGGTACGATTTGTTGTTAACTGGCTAATGTAAACTGAGGCAGCTTTCTTTCTCTATACCTAGCATGATGATTATTTATAAACAGATGGTTATATAAAAGTGTGGTTGTTGTTTCATTTTTATATGGTCATCATTTCTTCTTCTTCTCCTCCTCTTCCTCCTCCTCCTCCTCCTCCTCCTCCTCCTCATCATCATCATCATCATCAGCAGCAGCAGCAGCAGCAGCAACAACAACATCATCAGCATCATCATTGTCGTCGTCGTTGTCATCATCATTATCGTTGTGTGACACTTATTTGTATGTCTGTGACAGACAGTCAGAGAGACAGGCAGGCAGGCAGACAGACAGACAGAACGAACGAACGAATGAAATTTTATTTTATGAGGGTAAAGGAGTAAGCACAAAGTACTTGTTTACATCCGGCCCTCTGGGCAAGAATGATAATTCGAATCAAATTCACAACAGCAACATCAAAATTACATAAGCATGTACAAACATAAGCATAGAATAACAACAAGGACAATAGGGAAGGCGCGTGGTGGAGAGCAGAAGGAAGAATGGACAAGGGGAAGAGTAAAAAAAGGTAGGGGAGGCTGACTGAACAGACAGATACAGTGACAGTGACAGTGGAGACAGACATACACAGACTGACAGGGGAGGAGAGAGGCATGTATATATTGACACTCTATACATGTTTGCTGTTTATAATTGATATGTGTCACATAATCAAGTTTTTCAATAATGTGCTCGATATATGTTTTTAAAGATAGGCATGCTTTTTTTTACAATGTTTACATTGAGACAGGATAATATATTCATTCCATAAACAGCCCCCTGAATAAGACAGACTAGATTTAAAAAGATCGATCCTTGGAAGTGGTACCATAACTTAATGAACATGACGATGAGTGTTGGTTACAAATGTATTCTTTAGTGAGGGTGGGGGGAGGTGGAGCAAATCCAGCCATGATTTTGAACGTAAACAGACCTTTGTTACACAAAAGTTTTGTTTTCAGTACAAGGATTTCGAGAGCTTTATAATCAGATATAGTCAATGATGAAGATTTTTAAAGAATCAGTTTTATAGCTCTTCTATGCAGACTCAATAGAGGCTTCATAATACTGTCACTCGCCGAATCCCACACTGTCCAAGCTTTGTTAATGTGTGAGACAGACAGACAGACAGTTTCAGTTCAGTTTCAGTAGTTCAAGGAGGCGTCACTGCGTTCGGACAAATCCATATACGCTACACCACATCTGCCAAGCAGATGCCTGACCAACAGCGTAACCCAACGCGCTTAGTCAGGCCTTGAGAAAAAAAGGGGAAAAAAAGGGTGAATAACTAATAGATAAATACATTAAAAAAACAACAACCAAACAAACAAAAACCCTACTACTACTAATATGTATTAGGCGCAAAAACTTGATAAAGTCAACTATAAGCGTACATAAATTAAAAAAAAAGTAGTAGTAGTAGCAGAAATAATAATAATAATAATAGTAATAATAAAATAGATAAATAAAAAAGACAACAATGATAATAAATAAGCAAATATATGTAAAACATGGGAACACACATTCACACATACACCCACATATGCATAACAGATATGCACCAAACATGCAGTTTCACAGATATGAAAGCACAGTCAAACACAGACAGACAGGCAAACAGGCAGACAGAGGTTACCAAGGCAGAGGCGAGGACAAAAACAGCAACAGCACTCTCCATCTGGATTGCTGCACCAAGGGTGTTGGTGACGTCCTGTTGTCTGTGCGACTGTGAACAGCTCTTCCTCTCACACCGCTGTGTGTGTGTGTGTGTGTGTGTGTGTGTGTGTGTGTGTGTGTGTGTGTGTGTGTGTGTGTGTGTGTGTGTGTGTGTGTGTGTGTGTGTGTGTGCGTGCGTGCGTGCGTGCGTGTGTGTGTGTGTGTGTGTGTGTGTGTGTGTGTGTGTGTGTGTGTGTGTGTGTGTGTGTGTGTGTGTGTGAACAAAAATCTGAACAAAATGGAATAGAATTTTTTTTAAAATCAAAAACATCGGACAAAACCACAAGAATATCATAAACTCAGTCAAGGAAACAATAAATAGAAAAGAAGGAAACAACGAAACAAAACATGTGAACAAAATGAGATAAAACAAACACAACCAACCCTACAAAGACATGAATGAATAGAAATAAAGGTAGAACGTACATAAAACAAGTGATAACAATAACACAAGAAATAAGAGATCAAAGTAATACAGGGTGTGTGTGTGTGGGGGGGGGGGGATCACACACAAATAAACAACAGCAACACAACAACCCATGCTGCCAAGTAAACAAACATAAAAAAATCTGAAATAAAAATGAGACCGATAACTTACACATAGGATTCAAATAAACCAAGTAATTGGAGGTCAAGGTAACGCAGACAAAAGCAAGTCGGGGGGTGTGGAGGTGGAGGTGTTCCATGGGAAATAATTCGTAGGAAAAGGGCAGGAAAATAAATAAAGACCAATACACACACACACACACACACACACACACACACACACACACACACACACACACACACACACACACATATATATATATATATATATATATATATGATGAGAATTCTATTAAAACATTGGACATATAAGAAGCGGCAGATCGAAAAGTTTGTGACGCCATAAGAATAAACACGAGGTCATTGAACTTCAACAATTTGTTTTCAATTTAATCCGAGTTTGGGATAAGGAGAAAATACTCCCCGAATCAAATGAAACATCAAAAAAAAAGAAAAAAGAAAAAAAAGGAACGGTCTATAACTTGCTTCACCAAAACAAAACACAGGCTTTTAAAAATATTTAACTTTGTTTTTATTGACATTGTCTTGTTTTGTTGTTGATGGCGGTTGCTGTAGCTTTTTTGTTGTTGTTGTTGTTGTTGTTGTTTTTGATGCTGTTCTTGTTCTTCGATTCCAGGGTCGTTTGTGGCTGGTGAAGATTGAGTTCCACTCACTCCCCCACCCCACACCCTCACTCTCACTCTCCTTGTTGGAAATTGCCCTCCTATGTACGGGTTTAACCCTTTCATCGCCAGTCAATTTATAGTACAAAATTCCCTTGTGGTATAATCACAGAAAAGACAGTGGCTAAGAATAGCTGGGGATTCCCTCTCCGATGTATAGAAAATATGGCCTATCCTACCAACGAACATTAAGAGCAGTAGGTTCATGGATAACAGACCAATGAATGGCCACCTTTCAATAACATGGGTCCTCTGCCACCACGCCTGTACATAAATGCGAGCTTGGCAGTGAAAGGGTTAATCAAGCTATTAAGCTGTTCAAGGAAAGGGGGGTTACTGTAGGCTAACGTTCACAATCCACACAACCCCACCCACCCCCCTTCCGTTGCAATTCAACGGATGCCAAGATGGTGGAGTTCTATCTTAATTAACAGTCCGTTCTGAAACTCCCCTTCACTTCAATGAGGGCTGGGCTACACTACACTGACACTTGTCAACATCACGATGTGGTGATAGTTAGGGAAAGGGCTGGGCTACATTACACTGACACTTGTCAACATCACGATGTGGTGATAGTTAGGGAAAGGGTTGGGCTACACCATACTGACACTTTTCGACATTACGATGTGGTGATAGTTAGGAAGGTATAGGGCTGGGCTACACTACACTGACACTTGTCAACATCACGATGTGGTAATAGTTAGGGAAGGGAAGGGGATGGCTACACTACACTGACACTTGTCAACATAACGATGTGGTAATAGTTAGGGAAAGGACTGGGCTACACCACAACTGACACTTGTCGACATTACGATGTGGTGATAGGGAAGGAAGAGAATGGTCTACACTACACTGACACTTGTCAACATCACGATGTGGTGATAGTTAGGGAAGGGGGCGGGGCTACACTACACTGACACTTGTCAACATCACGATGTGGTGATAGTTAGGGAAGGTATAGGGCTGGGCTACACTACACTGACACTTGTCAACATCACGATGTGGTGATAGGGAAGGTATAGGGCTGGGCTACACTACACTGACACTTGTCAACATCACGATGTGGTGATAGTTAGGGAAGGTATAGGGCTGGGCTACACTACACTGACACTTGTCAACATCACGATGTGGTGATAGTTAGGGAAGGGAGCGGGGTCACACTACATTGACACTTGTCAACATCACGATGTGGTGATAGTTAGGGAAGGGAAGGGGATGGGCTACACTATACTGACACTTGTCAACATCACGATGTGGTGATAGTGAAGGTATAGGGCTGGGCTACACTACACTGACAGTTGTCAACATCACGATGTGGTGATAGTTAGGGAAGGTTAAGGGCTGGGCTACACTACACTGACACTTGTCAACATCACGATGTGGTGATAGTTAGGGAAGGTATAGGGCTGGGCTACACTACACTGACACTTGTCAACATCACGATGTGGTGATAGTTAGGGAAGGTTAAGGGCTGGGCTACACTACACTGACACTTGTCAACATCACGATGTGGTGATAGTTAGGGAAGGTTAAGGGCTGGGCTACACTACACTGACACTTGTCAACATCACGATGTGGTGATAGTTAGGGAAGGTATAGGGCTGGGCTACACTACACTGACACTTGTCAACATCACGATGTGGTGATAGTTAGGGAAGGTATAGGGCTGGGCTACACTACACTGACACTTGTCAACATCACGATGTGGTGATAGTTAGGGAAGGGGGCGGGGCTACACTACATTGACACTTGTCAACATCACGATGTGGTGATAGTTAGGGAAGGTATAGGGCTGGGCTACACTACATTGACACTTGTCAACATCACGATGTGGTGATAGTTAGGGGAGGGGGCGGGGCTACACTACACTGACACTTGTCAACATCACGATGTGGTGATAGGGAAAGGGCTGGGCTACCCTATACTGACACTTGTCAACATCACGATGTGGTGATAGTTAGGGAAGGGGGCGGGCTGGGCTACACTACACTGACACTTGTCAACATCACGGTGTGGTGATAGTTAGGGAAGGGAGAAAGGACTGGGCACAAAAGCAGAGTGGTTAAAGTGTTCGACTTTTATTCTGATGGTCCAGGGTTCGAATCCTAATTGTTGAAAGGGTGAAGACTTTTCCGATCTCCCAGGTCGGACAAATGTGCAGTCCTGCTTATGCCTGGAACCCCTTCATGTGCACACCCCTTCTGAAGAGGAAATGCACACGTTAAAGATCCTGTAATCCGTGTCATCGTTTGATGGGTTATGGAAATAAAAAAAATATACCCAGAATGCACATCCCTGAAGTCGGTGTGCCGCTGCCTTCACGAACAAGCCCCCTAGCACATAGAAAAGAAAATGGGGGAACGTAGAAAAAAAAATCAAATCCGGTCCTCGCATAGCATCTTCACAACATGGCCACCACACGCAGCAAGTCTCTCCGCAGCACAGGGTCTCTCCACAGCACAGGGTAAACATGTCCTCAATATCACATTCTTCTGCCGTGCAGCTGTCGTCACGATATATTTCACCTATCCCCTTTCACCTCTCTCTCCTGTGTGCTGCCTGTGAATGGATGTCTGATCACCATCACCTTCTGGCCTCCTCTGGTTCTCTCGCCCCTTCCTCCCCCCGCCCCCTTCCTTCCCCCCCCCCCCCCCGCCCCTCTCCACCAACCCCCTCCCCCTCATCCCTCCCTCCCGACCCCCCTCCACAGGCCGGGCAACAAATCATTTCAGCGCAGATGTGTGGGCTGTCTGCAGTTCTCACACACCCAACGCTTCACCAGTCCAACAGATGCCTTATCATGGGGAAAAAAAAAAATCTTTTTTTTTTCAATCAGCCGGTCCGAAACATTGTTGCCTCCACGCAGTGAGCACTATGCTATGAGCTGTTAGCAATCTTGATGAGGCCTTGTATGAACAAACATAGTCAGTAGTATCTGGGTTACAAGAACAGTCAAGTATAATATTGTGTGATCCAAGCAAAGACAATACTGAACTTGTCACTTGTCAATACTGTGACAATTATCAATTGATCTTTTTTTTCCCCCCTGTTCTTGCGGTTGCCTCTCAGTCGCCCTTGTAACGATGTCACCATTATTATGTGGCCACGACTCCAGTCCCGCCACGACTAACAAGTCTTCAATGTAACATTCTTTTGCCACACACATGTTTCCACGATGCATTTCACTGCTCTCCCCCACCCCCATACCCCACTCCACCCCCCTCATGCCCGCCACCACCACCGCCTCTCTCTTCAGCTTGTTGTCTTTGAATGGATGTCTAATCTGCTGGACCTTCCGGTCTCACCTTGTTGTGTCATCGATTTCACTCACCCCCCCCCCCACCCCCACCCCACACACACACCTCAACCCCCACACCCCCATCCCCCGGGCAACACATCATTTTCAGCACAGATGTGCTGGCTGTTTGCAAATCTCAGACACCCAATGTTTCACTTGTCTCAAGAGACCCCCCCCCCCGACCCCCTTTTTTTCTTTTTTTTTGCTTTGTTTATTTCTTGTTTTGTTTTTACTCTCCTGGTCCAGAACCTTGTTGCCGCCATGCACTAAGCACAATGCCACTAGCTTTTGGTAATGTTATGATGGTGTTACCATATACGAAAGTGGATTGTTGGTCAGTCATATCTGGGTCACAAGAACAATCAAATATGATAGCATGTGATCCAAGCAAAGACATATAACTTGCCAGTAGTGTGCCAAACACTCGGCTTATATCACAGATTGACATAGGTTTACGGGCCAACAGCAAAGTGAGAGCTGTATTATCAATGGTTTCTCCGGTCAATGGGAAACCATTTACAGCTTAGCCTTTTGTGAAGGACTATGACTCTCAAACTAGGTGGCAAAATTGCACTGGCTCTTAGTGCTGCAGCGTTGTGGGCTAGTTGGCCTTTGGGAACCATCCCAACGCCGACTGTCCTAAAACCCTCTTGGCAGAGAGAGTGGGGATGTACTTGGGCAAGACACTCTCCACTATAATCAAATTCTAGCCCAAATAGTCAGAACAGCAGTTGCCTCCTCTGCTGTTCTGATGATCATAGTCGGACACGACTGACTATCATATAGTGTGACAATTAACAGTTTCTTGGAGTCTTGGAATCTTATTTTTTTCTGCAGTTCTTGCGTCTGTTTCTCCGTTGTCTTTGTGATGATGTCACCAATGTTGTGTGGCCACGATCAAAGTCCCGCCACGACAAATGTCTTCATGACAACGATATCTTGCCAGACAACTGTTTCCACGATGTATTTCACCACCCTCCACCCCCTCACCCCACACCCCCACTTCACATACCCACCGCCACCTATAGCTAACTTCAGCTTGTTGCCTATAAATGGATATCTAGTGTGTCTTGACCTTCCGGTCTCACTAAGTTGTGTAATCGATTTCACTCCCCCCCCCCCCCCCCCCCCCCCCCCCACCTCAACCCAACCCCCTAGGGAACTAATCATTTCAGCGCAGATGTGCTGGCTGGCTGTCTGCAAATCTCAAACACCGAATGCTTCACTGGTAGTTATGTGTTATGTATCAGCTAGTTCTGTGTTAAATAGTCCAGTTGGTTGTTTATTGTAGGTCCCCACATGAACCTCTTTTCAAAACAATACTATACAGAAGTAGTGCATACAATATATGATTCCCCCCCCACCCCACCCCGTAATCGCGCTTCCCCCGTCCGGCCTCTCACACACACCCTTCCAATATTATGTTTTTTTTCTTTCTCCAGTCACCTGCACTCACCCTCTCCATTTTAGATTTTGTACTCTATCTTTTCCACATTCTGTTTTCTGTCTGTCTGTCTGTCTGTCTGTCTGTCTCTCTCTCTCTCTCTCTCTCTCTCTCTCTCTCTCTCTCTCTCTCTCTTCCTTTCTTAGTCCACTCCCCCTTACCACCCCCCCACCCACCTCAACCGTCCCCCTTTTCATTCGAATATACAGAAATGTCGATTTCTAATTAATACTAACAATCATCATTATGATATGAATGATATTAATCCAAATAATAATAATCATAATATCATTTATTTTCAGTCTAATAATCATCATCTTAGATGAACAGACTATAGATAAATAAACGAACGATGTCTGGCAACTCTCAGACACCCAATGCTGCGATCCCAGGAGATGCTCGTCTCAGGTGTCAGAATGGCAAAGATGCTCATCTTCTTCTTCTTCTGCGTTCGTGGGCTTCAACTCCCACGTTCACTCGTATATACGCGAGTGGGCTTTTTACGTGTATGACCGTCTTTACCCCGCCATGTAGGCAGCCATACTCCGCTTTCGGGGGTGTGCATGCTGGGTATGTTCTTGTTTCCATAACCCACCGAACGCTGACATGGATTACAGGATCTTTAACGTGCGTATTTGATCTTATGCTTGCGTGTACACACGAAGGGGGTTCAGGCACTGGCAGGTCTGCAGATATGTTGACCTGGGAGATCGTAAAAAAAAACAACTCCACCCTTTACCCACCAGGCGCCGTCACCGTGATTCGAACCCGGGACCCTCAGATCGAAAGTCCAACGCTTTAACCATTCGGCTATGGCGCCCGTCAAAGATGCTCATCAACCAACACAGTGTCGGTGAAGATTTGGGTTTTGACTCCCGCTCCTGCCTTTTTCTCCCACGTTTGACTGGAAATTCAAACTGTGCGTCTTTGGATGAGACGATCAACTGAGGTCCTGTGTGCAGCACGCATTTGAAGCACCGGGAAAAGATCCCATGGCAACAGAAGACCTGTCCGCTGGCAAGATTCTGTAGAAGAAATCCACTCTGATAAATACACACATATATATCTATCTATATGTTTGTATATATATATATATATATATATATATATATATATATGTTTGTATATATATATATATATATATATGCATGCACTCGAGGCCTGACTAATCGCGTGGATTTACGCTGCTGGTCAGGCATCTTCCTTGCAGATGTGGTGCAGCATACATGGATTTGTCCGAACATAGAGACCACCTCTTTGAGAAACTGAAACTGAAACTTGCCCCCCCCCCACCCCCCCTTGCCCCTCCTCCCTCCCATTGGTCTTCCGGTGTTGTTTGCAACAGGCACCCCAATGCCCCCCCTCCCGCCCCCCCGTCCCCCACCTCCCTCCTTGTAGTCACCACACACTTGTCTTCTGCAGTGCTTGGTGTGCTCTCGCTGTTATGCCTGCATGCAGACACATACACATGGCTCGTGTCTGCTTTCTTTCTTTCTTTCTTTCTTTTTAAGTGCTCAACACGAGGCTTTCGTCATTTGCCGAACCCCCCCCCCCCCCCAACACCCCCCCCTCCCCCTCCAATACAACAACAACAACAAACAAACAAACAAAAAACAACCACCACCCCCCCAAAAAAAACAACAAAAAAAACAAAAAAACAAAAACAAAAAAACAACAACCCAAACAAACATACAAACAAAAAACAAAACAGCAACAACAACAAAAGAGACACACACCCAACCCACACACAAACTCCACTTCCTTCTCCGCTGCACACACGCACGCACACACACACACACACACACACACACACACACACACACACACACACACACACACACACACACACACACACACACACACACACACACACACAGTGTGACTATGAGAACAGAAAGGGGACTGGGAACGTTTAGTGGATGGGTCATTATATAAAGTCTTTGAAGTTTGTAATGTAATGGAATGAGGGACAGGCTCAAGCACGGAACTCACTCACTCACTCATTCCCTCGACCGCTGGGGTCGTTGGGGGGACATGAGGAAGCTCGCCACGCCGTTCTGTTGGCAGCTGTCGTGTTGAGATCTGGCATCGTGATTTTGGTCCATTCCTTGACGTTGTCGGACCAGCTCTTTCTCTGCTGCCCCCGTCTGCGCCCTCCCTCTACAGTCCCTTGCAGAACCATGCCATCTTCCGTCGTTTGACAGTCGCCAGCAGTGGTTCTTGGGGCCCAACAAGGCTGCTGACCAGGTTCCGCACATAGTCATTGGTCTTATGCTCCTTGTAGGAGATGTGTAGTAGTCTCCTCAAGCACTTGGTTTCGAATGCTTGGATCTGATGGCAGAAGCACGGAACATGACACGCATAATCACGGTTTGAATCAAGTGAACACATACATCCATTCCTGGAAAAAAATGTTGTTATGTATCCACCAGTTCGGTTTAGTTCAGTTGGTTTGTTTTTTTCAAGGAGGCGTCACTGCGTTCGGGCAAATCCATATCCGCTGCACCACTTCTGCAAAACAGATTGCCTGACTAGCAGCATAACCTAACGCGCTTCACCAGGCCTTGAGGAAAAACAAAACAATATATATATATATATATATATATATATATATATATATATATATATATATAATACAATATATTCCCATATCAAAAGATAAAAACATTAGTGTTTTTCATGATGGATACAAAGACAAATGAGTGCATACATGTAAGAGAGACAGAGAGAGAGGGAGAGAGAGAAAGACAGACAGACAGACAGAGACAGAGACATACTGACAGACATACATGGACACACACATAGAGAGACAGAGACAGAGAGAGAGGGAGACAGAGAGACACACACACACAGAGACAGAGAGACAGAGTGAGAGAGACAGAGAGACAGAGACAGAGAGAGAGAGAGAGAGAGACAGAGACAGAGAGATGGAGGGAGAGAGACAGAGAGCAGGCAATCATTGATCACATCAGCGAAGTCCTTTGAAGGTGACACAAAATGGTTGATAGAAAAACGAACGGTGCATTATCAGTTCCAGTTTGAAGGACGTCTGGCACGCAACTCACCGGATGCGATACCTCTTTGATGAAACCCGATATGAGCCGTTGATAACAAGGACCTCGTCAGAGGATCGCAATTTGTCCCACCACCCACACATCCCTCTCTCCCATTTCCCCCACCCCCCCACGGAACCACTCTCCCCACAGTTAATCACGTATGAGGGTCAGTCATGTCCGACTGTGACCATCAGAATGGCAGGGGAGGCCACTGCTGCCCAATCTGGGATATAAATTGATTAGATTGGAGAGTGTTATGCCCAAGTTATGTCCCCCACTTTTTCGGCCAAGAGGGTTTTATGACAGTCAGTGTTGGGATGGTCTCCAAAGGCCATCTAGCCCCCAAGGCAGCAGCACTTAGAGCCAGTGCAATGTTGCCTCCTAGTTTGAGAGTCATTGATCATACAGCTCTCGCTTTGCTGCAGGCCCAGCTGCAAGGTTATGTCAATATATGGTTTGAGCAGAGCATTGAAGCAGAGCAGTGAACTTTGCACACCAAAAAGCAGAAAGAATGCGTGGGAGAGAGAGAGGAAGGCTCCACGTTACTAATTCTCACAGTCTGAGCATGATGACTCATTGCTTGGACTTCTGTCATAATGATGACCTCTTTTTCTCGTGATTTCATTGCACTTATCTCAGGCCTCTGGTGTGATTTGATAACAGCGGACAGTTTCTTGCCCAAGTGAATCCCCACTCTCTCGGCCAAGAGGGTTTTTAGGACAGTCGACACTGTTACAGAATGGTTAAGACGCTTATCTGCTAATACAGTGTTCATGAAGGTCTAGGTTCCAATCCCTGTTTCGCCCTTTCTCGCACGTTTGACTGGATAATCAAACATAGCGTCTGGTCATGGTCATTCACATGAGACGATAAACCGAGATCCCGTGTGCAACATGCACTTGGCGCGCTGAAAGAGAACCCATGGCAACAAAAGTGTTGCCCTCTGGCAGAATTATGTAAGATAAAAACAATCTGATAGGCACACACACACACACACACACACACACACACACACACAAACTACAGGCCTGACTAAGCGTGTCGAGTTATGCTGCTGGTCAGGCATCTGTCCAACAGAAAGTGGTGTAACGTATATGGATTTGTCCGAACGCAGTGATGCCTCCTTGAGAAACTGAAACTGAAACTGAGAGCCGCCACTCTCTGGTTTCCGCCATGTTTCAGTGCAGACGGAAGGTGTGGATGGGTATGGAGCGGTGAGACTCAACACCTCTTCGCTCACAGCTACTATTTAGTCAGTTATTTATTTAGTGTTATATATATATATATATATATATATATATATATATATATATATATATATATATATATATATATATATATATATATATATATTTATTTATTTATTTATTTATTTATTTTATTTTATTTTATTTTATTTTATTTTTTTTGGTACGCCTATAGCTGAGTTCATCAAGTTTTTGCGCCTTATACATATTATTATTATTATTAGTAGTAGTTTTTTTTATGTATTTATCTATTATTGTTATTATTATTATTTTATTTTATTTTAATTATTTATTTTTTCTCAAGGCCTGACTAAGCGCGTTGGGTTATGCTGCTGGTCAGGCATCTGCTTGGTAGATGTGGTGTAGCGTATATGGATTTGTCCGAACGCAGTGTCGCCTCCCTGAGCTACTGAAATTAAAACTGAAACCACAGCTACAATTTCCATCGTTTCCGCCGTCTTGTAACCAGAACAAAAGGGCAGAGGTCATCACCCAGAAATTTTTTTCTTTCTTCTTTTTTTTCCAGAGACGGCATTTTTGAAAATAATTTCGTTCAGAACTGTAATTTCTGCCTTAGAAATATTTCTGTACCAAACAGTCATAGCGAAACTCGACACGCTTTTAATGGCAGCTCCGTAGAAAGTATACCTAACGGTGATCTCACTTTTAGTCCAAACTTTTTTGACAGGCGCTATTGCGCTTTCTTGACATTCCCCCATTATTTTTCTCCTATATCAAATCATCAAAAAGGGCCAGTCCGAGAAAACTGAATTCACTGATGATCTCTATTGATTGTCTTTAAGAGGTATGTGGTGAGACGTGGTCTTGATCAATCCTAAAATCAGTTCTTTTGTTGATGATACGATGAGTTCTAAAATGCTTTGATCATACCAACTGACAAGTTCGAATACTTCTTCTGCGTATACCCGTCACAGTTCGAAATCAGCGATTCTAGCGTGGTGTCACCGGCAAAATCAACCATACCACTACATCATTACGAGTTGCACATTCTCTCGCCTTGACTACTGTAACTCTCTATTGTCTGGTTTGCCTGCTTCATCCATTCAGTCCCTACAGCGCATACAAAACTCTGCTGCCCGACTCGTCCTCAGAAAGAAAAGATCTGAGCACATCACTCCTCTTTTGCAACATCTCCACTGGCTCCTAGTCTCACACCGAATAAAGTACAAGATCAGCACTCTATGTTATAGATGCATCCACAAAACTGCCCCTTCCTATCTCTGCGGCTGCCTTCACCTCTACACTCCATCTCGCTCACTACGATCGGCTTCGGATCCACTCTGTTTATGCATACCCAGATTCAAACGCTCGACTGTTGGCCGCCGTTCTTTCTCTGTCTCTGGACCCTGCGATTGGAATGAACTTCCTCTTTCGCTTCGTCAAGTCTCCACACTCAGCTCTTTCAAGTCTGGCCTTAAAACCCACCTCTTCCCAAAATAACCTCCCTTACCTGCCCTTCCTTGTCTTTAGTTTCTACGGTTTTAGAGTTATGCATGCGTGTGAATGACTGGTGCGAAAGCGCTTTGATTTGTCTCTGCACAAGATTCAGCGCTATATAAATACCATTATTATTATTATTATTATTATTATTATTATTTCCTCTCTTCAGTTTCAGTTTCTTAAGGAGGCGTCACTACTTTCGGACAAATCCATATACGCTACACCACATCCGCTCGGTAGATACCTGACCAGCATCTCACCAACCCAACGCGCTTTGTCAGGCCTTGAGTGCATGGATATATGTTTGTGTACCCGTCAGAGTGGGTTTCTTCTATACAATTTTGAGAGGACAATACTTTTGATGCCATGGGATCTTTTCCAGTGCGTGCTGCACACGGGACCTCGGTCTATCGTCTCATCCGAATAACTAGACGCTCAGTTTGATTTTCCAGTCAAACGTGGGAGAAAGGGCGAGAGCGGGATTCGAACATAGATCCTATCGGACTCTGTACTGGCAGATGAGCGTCTTAACCATTCTACCACCTTCCTTTCGGAGCGTGCGGACTGATCCATATATGTCACGTCGCATCTGCTTAAAGCAAGGCCCTGTCTGCCTACCATTACTGTCTGAACTGTTCTCTCCATCTCTGTCTCTACCATTACTAACTGAACTGTTCTGTCCATCTCTGTCTCTACCATTACTGTCTGAACTGTTCTCTCCATCTCCCTCCCTACCATTACTATCTGAACTGTTCTCTCCATCTCCCTCCCTACCATTACTATCTGAACTGTTCTGTCCATCTCTGTCTCTACCATTACTATCTGAACTGTTTTGTCCATCTCTGTCTCTACCATTACTATTTGAACTGTTCTCTCCATCTCTCTCTCTACCATTACTATATGAACTGTTCTCTCCATCTCTCTCGGCATTAATCACACGTCGAGAGATTGATCACCACTTGCAATTTGAATCGTGATGCCCAGTGTGTGTGTGTGTGTGTGTGTGTGTGTGTGTGTGTGTGTGTGTGTGTGTGTGTGTGTGTGTGTGTGTGTGTGTGTGTGTGTGTGTGTGTGTGTGTCTGTGTCTGTGTGTCTGTGTGTCTGTGTGTATGTGTGTGCATCTGTGTATACATGTATGTCTTTTTTGTTAGATTTTTTTAGTGTGTGTGTGTGTGTGTGTGTGTGTGTGTGTGTGTGTGTGTGTGTGTGTCTGTGTGTCTGTGTGTCTGTGTGTGAGCGAGAGAGAGCGAGCGAGAGAGAGAACGTGTGTGTGTGTATATGTGTGTGTGAATTAATTTTTTTCTTGTTTTTTATCTTTCTTTTTTTCCTCTGATCTCCTTCCTTCCCATACGAAGATTGCATCAATTTCGATTTGCTTTTCTATCATCGCGGAAATGTAACATTTGGAGGCCCAACAAGTCACGTTTCGCTTCAATACATGGGATACATTGCGATCAGTTACAATAAAAAAGAGGGGAAAAAAAGGAAAGAAAAAGAGAGAGAGAAAAAAAAAAAAAAAAAAAAAGAAGAAGAAAAAAGAAAGAAAAAGTAATTTCTCCCTATTTTTTTTTCTTCATTCTACATTTTGGCTCAGAAAAAATCCATTTCACGTTTCAAGTGAGGGAGTTGAGGATATTGGGGAGGAGGGGAGGGGGGGGGGAGGGTTAAGGGGTAGGGGTGGGAGCGGGAGGGGGCGGGGGGGGGGGGGGGGGGGGTTGGGGGGGGGGGGGACGCGCTTGTATGCCGTGCCAGCAGACATCCAGTCTCATCATTATGTATGAGTTAGCTGAAGCGTCGTGGCGTTGTTGGGACTTCTCTGGACCAGTGGTTTCACCAGCGATCAGGGTTGGGGGGCTCCTGTTTGGGCATGGTGTTGTGTCCTGGGGAAAGGAACTGGACTCCGTTCTTCCTCATTTCCACCCAGGCCAGGTGTGAACGAGTCACCTGACTTGGGTCTCGGTCGGTCACAAGCAGCGGAAAGGGGAGGACAGGGCCCAGCCCGCCTTCCTTCCTATGCCTAACCCCTGGACACAGTGAATAATTAGAAATGAACTTCCGCAACAGCCTTACAAGGCTATGAACCTTTATCAGTGTACATTTTTGGAGGGCTGAACAACAAAACAAACAACAAATAATGAATAAATAAGTAAATATATATTCACATAAATGAATAAATAAATAAATAAATAAATAAATAAATAAATAAATAAATAAATAAATAAATGAAGAAAGAAAGAAAGGAAGAAAGAAAGAAAGAAAATAAAACAACAACAACAACAACAGTATCAGTATCAGTAGCTCAAGGAGGCGTCACTGCGTTCGGACAAATCCATATACGCTACACCACATCTGCCAAGCAGATGCCTGACCAGCAGCGTTACTCAACGCGCTTAGTCAGGCCTTGAGAAAAGAAAAAAAAAAAAAAAAAGAAAAGAAAAAAAAGGAAAAAAAAAGTTCACTCGGACAGAGTGCAGATGTTGAAAGTTGACTTTTTGTCTTCTGGGACGGAATGTTGGAAGAACGGAACAACAACAACAACAAAAACATGTTATTTCACGTGCCTGTACAGTTGACCTAAATTCTGTTGCAGCCGACATTACTTTGACACATTACTAACTGATATTTCATTTGCTGTTTTAAGAAATCTTTTTGTTGAGTTAAAAAAAAATATATATATTTTTTTATCTTTTCATGTATAGAATAGAATAAAATAGAATATGTCTTTATTACCAAGTGTACCGGGGTCACAAGGAATATTGGGGGAGATAGTACACAACAAGATACGAACATAACTGAAAATCATACACGAACACAGATACAGTAGAAAGTAGGATACATACAAGTGCATATCAATATAAAAACTTGTGCATACTCACACATGCACGCACTGCACACACACACACACACACACACACACACACACACACACACACACACACACACACACACACACTATATTGATTGTACTTGTTTACAGGGCTTCATTTTCTTCATTTCCAGAATTTACGTTATTTCGAAAGTGTTTTATTTTGATGTGTTTTAAATCACCATCAGATAGCAATTATCTTCATTCCACGCAAAATTTTGAAACAACATATCATACAAATGTGACTCTTTAGACAGCTTTTTTGTTGTTGCTTTTTTGCTACATTCCGTGCCATAGCGGGTATTGATGTTGAGAGAGACAGAGAGAGAGAGAGAGAGAGAGAGACAGACAGACAGAGACAGAGAAAGAGACAGAGATAGACAGAGAGAAAGACAGAAAGTCATGGAGAGACAGAGAGAGGGAGAGAGAAAGAGAGGGAGAGAGAGAGAGAGAGAGAGAGAGAGAGAGAGAGAGAGAGAGAGAGAGAGCGTGTGTGTGTGTGTGTTTGTGATATTAATGAAGCACACTGCAAAAAGGACTGCCAAAAAAAAAAAAAAAAAAAAAAAAAAAAAAAGAACCCCCCAAAACCCTGTCGTTCCCCCGGAGAAGAGATGTGTGAATTTCTGAGATAAGGATGGCGGGAGAAAAGAATTAACAAAAAACAAAACAGAAACCAGCCAGAAAGACCGGAAAGTAGAATTAATGGGAAGAAACATTCAACACTTGGAACAACACGTCCTAAAGAATGAATGACAAAACAAGAAAGCCCCAAAAACATGGCTACGATTTTTTTTTACGAATTAAGAATCAACAAAGAAACGAAAACAGAAAACAGGAGATGCCTTCCTTTAAAAAAATAAAATAAAATAAAAAGACTGCAACGATATGGTGCTGGGAGGAGAAAAGATACTCGGTGTCAAATTTTGGAATCTAAACAAGTCACGTTTTTCCTCAAGCCTAGCGGAAAAAGGCAGCGATCAATTTGTTGTGAATTTCTTCTCCCTCTCCCCCTTCCAGCCTAATCAAGCAGCCCATTTCAGGTTTTTTAAGTGGGTGAAATCGTACCCGTAAAGAGCCATGCATGCATACCCTGCACCTCTTGTTTTTATCACTTTTATTTTCATTTCTAAGATTCTGTTGCGTGCATTTGACTTTCGGAGGAATCGCTCTGGTTTCGGGGTTGGGTGCACAAGTTTTCTTCTTCTTCTTCTTCTTCTTCTTCTTCTTCTTCTTCTTCTTCTTCTTCTTCTTCTTCTTCTTCTTCTTCTTCTTCTTCAGTCGTTCTCATTATTTTATCTTATTTCATTTTATTCATTTATTTTTGTGTTGTGTCGTTAAATGGACAGAATTGTAAAAAGGCCTTTACTGCGCCTAATTCATAACTAATTTAAGATTCAATCAATCAATCAGTCATCTTTTTCCTTCGCGGGCTGTGACTCCCACGTTCACATTTATACACGAGAGGGGTGTATGCCTGGTATGTTTTTTTTTGTTTCCATAGCCCACCGACCGCGGACATGGATAACGGGATCTTTAACGTGTGTAGGTTAGGTAGGCCGAATTGCGAACGATCCAGTCGAAGCGACAAGCTCAACGTGTGTATTGTGCAGATAACAGATCGCACGATTGTCAAATGTAGCTCTTCTGTTTTTGAAGGCTTTCTTTAATTAGTTGTATCAGGAAAAGTTAGTCGACTTCTTCATTTTTATTCAACATATTTTTCTTCTTTTTTTTAACGATTGAAATATCGGGGGTGTTTGAGAGTAAATTCGAACGGTGGGTTTGGGGACATGTGTACAATTAAAACAGAGAAGCAGGTCTTGAATTCATTAGACATAACATGTTACTGGAACATAGCAACAGATTGTTGTATTGTTCGTTTACATCACACACGTGTTGCTGTTGCTGTTGTTGTTGGTGGTGTTGATGTTTAGGCCCAACACTCGGCTTATATCACAGATTGACATAAGTTTACATTTGGGCCAACAGCAAAGTGAGAGCTGTATTATCAATGGTTTCTCCAGTCAATAGGAAACCATTTACAGCTTAGTCTTTTGTGAAGGACTATAACTCTCAAACTAGGAGGCAAAATTGCACTGGCTCTTAGTGCTGCAGCCTTGTGGGCCAGTTGGCCTTTGGGAACCATCCCAACGCCGACTGTCCTAAAACCCTCTTGGCCGAGAGAGTGGGGATGTACTTGGGCAAGACACTCCCCACTATAATCAAATTCTAGCCCAAATAGTCGGAACAGCAGTTGCCTCCTCTGCTGTTCTGATGGTCATAGTCGGACACGACTGACTATCATATATATATATATATATATATATATATATATATATATATATATATATATATATATATATATATATATATATCTTGTTATTGTTGTTGCTTTGTCCTCATGAGAATGTAGTCGGACAGTGTAGGTATGGTTTCAGAGCGGTTCGCACCATAAAAGAGAGTGTCAAAAGCATAATACGGATAAAACATTAATATTTAGAATGACAAAACTTGACATTTCTTCCGGGGTTGTCAGTCAGTCAGTCTCTCCCCCCGCCCCTCCCCCACCGCCTCCCCTGTAAATTGCATGTGTGATCGACGTGGGCAAAACGAGGGTGAGGAATGAGTTTGCATTATCTCTGCTGGAAATCATAAAAAAAAGAACAAGAAAAACGTAGCGTGTGGACATATTGTGTTCATTCCAATGCGGAAATGTATATTTGCTCCATTAAAAATGGATTTACAAAAGGACACTTCAGTCTTGCTTTCCAATTACTTGTATATCTGCTGTGCTGGCATAAAAGTTAGGACCTCAAGTCGAACGTAATAGAAAACTTATATTGGACATTATTTGTTACGGAAGAAGAAGAAGAAGAAGAAGAAGAAGAAGAAGATGATGATGATGATGGTGATGCAGAAGATGATGAGTGTATGATATGGAGAGAAAGGGGCTCAGAGACAGCAATAACAACAACAGAAACAAGAACAATGAGAATAAAAGAAAGAAGCACACCTCCCCCAAGTAAAACAACAGCCAATAAAAAAAAAAAAAAAAAAAAAAAAAAAAAAAAAAACCCCAGAAAAAACCAAAAAACAACAACAAAAAACACAAAAAAAACCCCAACCAAACAAGCAAAAAACAAAAACGATTTAACTCTCTCACATGGAACCAGAACCAGATTTCTGTTTGTATTTGAGCTTGGCACATATAAGGAGGTCGCTGAATGTATATGCTTACGTGCCTCTCAGCTGTCACTTAAAATAACACCCACCACCTCTCTCTCTCTCTCTCCAACCCCTCCTCTCTCTCCCCTCCCCCTTGCCTCCCCCCCCCAACCCCCCGCCTTCCCCCGTACCCCCCGCGCCCCTTCTTCCCCACCGCACCCTCTATCTGAACCAATGAAATAGGCTTGCTGACCGTGCAGAAAGAAAGAAGGAAGCAGAAGATTTCGAAGCAAAAAATCCACAGCTGTGGATCCCATGGGCTTATGAGAAACGTGACTAGTTCAAACTTCAACAACAATGTGGCGTTTCCGCACAGGGATTAAGACAATCAAATTGGGTGCACTTTTCTCGTCAGAAAAGGAATCATGTGACTCGGTTCGGAAGACAACGAGTAAGAGAGAAAAAATGAAAGCGGGGTGGGGGGTGGGGGTGGGTGGGTGGGGGGTGTGCACAGATACAGACACAGACACGGACACACACACACACACACACACACACACACACACACACACACACACACACATATATATATATATATATATATATATATATATATATATATATATATATATATATATACATACATGCATACATACATACATACATGTACATTCACACATTCAATGTTCTTGATTTAATTAATCCTTGAGGCATGGAGGATGAAAAAAACAAACAATAACAACAACAAAATAACAAAAACGAAACAACACGAAAACATGGTAAAAAAACCCACAAAAAAACAACAAAAAACGTGAAACATTTTTGACCCCCACCCCCCGTGTAGGCAACCTTACACCTCTTCGCGGGTTTCATGCTGGGTATGTTCTTTCGTAGCTCACCGAACGCTGACATGGACTACAGGACCTTCGACATGCGTATATTGATCTCCCGCGCACGTACACACACACACACACACACACACACACACACACACACACACACACACACACACACACACACACACGAAGGGAGGGTTGTTGAGGCAAGAGGTAGAGCACTAGCATGTAAGTGGTTCAGTTGACCTGGGAGACCGGAAAATAATACCCATTCTTAACCCATCAGACACCGCAACATTCAGTCCTACCCAGACTGAAAGCTGAGCCGCTCTGGCCACCTCCCTGTTTGACCTATCGTCCATCACAGACCTGATTCTCAGCCACTGGGTGCTCAGACACGGACACGGACACACACACACACACACACACACACACACACACACACACACACACACATATACATACATACATGCATACATACATACATACATGTACATTCACACATTCAATGTTCTTGATTTAATTAATCCTTGAGGCATGGAGGATGAAAAAAACAAACAATAACAACAACAAAATAACAAAAACGAAGCAAAACGAAAACATGGTAAAAACAAAAACAAAAACAAAACAAAACAAAAAAAAAAACAAAAAAACGTGAAACATTTTTGACCCCCACCCCCCGTGCAGGCAACCTTACACCTCTTCGCGGGTTTCATGCTGGGTATGTTCTTTCGTAGCTCACCGAACGCTGACATGGACTACAGGACCTTCGACATGCGTATATTGATCTCCCGCGCACGTACACACACACACACACACACACACACACACACACACACACACACGAAGGGAGGGTTGTTGAGGCAAGAGGTAGAGCACTAGCATGTAAGTGGTTCAGTTGACCTGGGAGACCGGAAAATAATACCCATTCTTAACCCATCAGACACCGCAACATTCAGTCCTACCCAGACTGAAAGCCGAGCCGCTCTGGCCACCTCCCTGTTTGACCTATCTTCCATCACAGACCTGATTCTCAGCCACTGGGTGCTCAGACACGGACACGG
>NC_134886.1:18650562-18655562 GCF_041734735.1 Babylonia areolata | reverse complement strand
TTCACCTATAATGATTACACCTGTGAATGCAACCCCCTCTTTTCACCTAGGATAAATAGGTATGTGAATACTATCCCCTTTTTTAACCTATGATAATTATACATGTGAATGCAACCCTCTCTTTTCACCTATGATATGTAGGTATGTGAATACTATCCCTCTTTTTCACCTATAATGATTATAACTGTGAATGGAACCCGCTCTTTTCACCTAGGAAAAGTAGGTATGTGAATACTGTCCCTCTTTTTTCACTAATAATGATTAGAACTGTGAATGCAACCCCCTCTTTTCACATAGGATAAGTAGGTATGTGAATAATATCCCTCTTTTTTCACCTATAATGATTACACCTGTGAATGCAACCCCCTGTTTTCACCTTGGATAAGTAGGTGTGTGAATACTATCCCCTTTTTTAACCTATGATAATTATACCTGTGAATACAACCCTCTCTTTTCACCTATGATATGTAGGTATGTGAATACTATCCCTCTTTTTCACCTATAATGATTACACCTGTGAATGCAACCCCCTCTTTTCACCAAGATAAGTAGGTATGTGAATACTATCCCTCTTTTTTCACCTATAATGATTACACCTGTGAATGCAACCCCCTCTTTTCACCTAGGATAAGTAGGTATGTGAATACTATCCCTCTTTTTTCACCTATAATGATTACACCTGTGAATGCAACCCCCTCTTTTCACCTAGGATAAGTAGGTATGTGAATACTATCCCTTTTTTCACCTATAATGATTACACCTGTGAATGCAACCCTCTCTTTTCACCTATGATATGTAGGTATGTGAATACTATCCCTCTTTTTCACCTATAATGATTATAACTGTGAATGGAACCCGCTCTTTTCACCTAGGAAAAGTAGGTATGTGAATAACATCCCTATTTTTTCACCTATAATGATTACACCTGTGAATGCAACCCCCTCTTTTCACCTTGGATAAGTAGGTATGTGAATATTATCCCTCTTTTTTCACCTATAATGATTACACCTGTGAATGCAACCCCCTCTTTTCACCTTGGATAAGTAGGTATGTGAATATTATCCCTCTTTGTTCACCTATAATGATTACACCTGTGAATGCAACCCGTTCTTTTCACCTAGGATAAGTAGGTATGTGAATACTATCCCTCTTTTTTAACCTATGATAATTATATGTGTGAATGCAAACCCTTTCACCTATGATAAGTAGGTCTGTAAATACTATCCCCCTTTTTTTTTTTTACCGATGGTAAGTAGGTCTGTGAAGAACACACCCTCTTTCACCTATGATACGTAGACATGTGAACAGTATTCCTTCTTTCAGCCATGCTGAGTAGGCCTCTGAAACAATACTCCATCTTTTCACTAATGATAAATATACCTGTGGGAAAATACCTTTTCTCTATCTGGGCATTTTGTTCTTGAATTTTCCTGCCATTCTCGTTGACTCTGCTGCCTCAAAACACGTGCATCTGGCGTTCATTTCCTTTTTTTTTTACCCAGCGTATTTGCCTTCACTCTGTCCTGGAAAGCCTGGTACAGTTTTTGTTTTTCAATTTCACACACACCCACACGCACACACGCACACACGCACTCACACACACACACACTCACACACACACACACACACACACACACACACACACACACACACACACGCACACACACACACACACACACACACACACACACACACACACACACACACACACACACACACACACACACACACACACACACACACACACACACACACACATTCAGTCACTCACCCACTCACACGGACAAACACTTTAATGCTTTGAAGTAAACGCTATTAATTAGAGCAGTTTCTGAAAGGCAGCTAAAAAAGAAAAAACAAAACAAAAAAAACACCCCAAAACCCACTTGCTTTCCAAACGGAGCTCAGCCATTTTTGTACCCTGGTCAGGGCAAGAGAAGAAGTCTCTTCTGCAAAGCGTGGATTAGAAACACCCCCACACAGCCCAATGACACGTGCCAATCACATGTCATGTTTTCCTGTCTTTTTCTCTTTATTGCTCAATCTGACCCTCCTCCACCTCCTCCTCCTTCTTCTTCTTCTCTCTGTCTCTGTCTGTCTGTCTGTCTCTGTCTGTCTGTCTGTCTTATAGCATATTGTTGTTATTGTTGTTGTTGTTGTTATGATTAGGGATGGTTACATATTTATGCGTATGCAAGTGTGCTCGTTTGCGTGTGTGAAGTGTCCGTTTTAGTACTTGTATTTGTCTTTCTTTCTATGACATTATTTTGTTCTTTCTCTCTTCTTTTTATCATCATTTATTTTATCTTATTCACTTAGTAGTAGTAGTGGTAGTAGTAGTAGTAGTAGTAGTAGTAGTTGTATTTTTAAATTTTTTGTTGTTGTTTGTTTGCTTGCGTAATTTCTTTGCCCTGAGGGCCTGATGAATAAAAGCATGTCCTTGCTTATTCCACTTCCCTCATCAAAGAAAATTAATTAATTAATTAATTAATTAATTAATTCTCTCTCTCTCACTACCCCCTCTCTCTCAAGTCTCCTCCCCCCCCCCTCTCTCTCTCTCTCTCTCTCTCTCTCTCTCTCTCTCTCTCTCTTATTCCAGGGCTAACTTCCTCCGTTTTGCCTGACAAGTTTACAGAAAAAACCTGAAGCCACCGGGTCTCAAGCATTGGCATGTCAGCACCACCTTGCATCATACCCCCTAGTCCCCTCGCCCCACACCAACAACTCATATACCCCCCACCCACCCCCCACCCCTCCCCACCTCCACCTCCCGTCATAGAATATTGCTCTGCCACTGTGTCAAAGGCACAGATGGAATATCATCAACACCATTGAACGCATGAGCGTTTCTGCTTTTCAAATGCTTGTCTCCATCCATGGCCGATTAAACAAACGAATCGTTCCCCCCCCCCCCCCCCCCCCCCCCCCCCCCCCCCCCACCCCACCCCACCCCACTAACCATTGTGGATGAAGTCAGGGCTACACAAGAACCTTGGCAGCATGTCATTCTAACATAATCTGTGCTTGGCTTCATGTGGCGTTGACACGATGAGGTTGGACGTACTGTTTGTTGAAGGTTTTTATTTCTCTCACTTTTTTGTGTGTGTTTGATTATATGTTTGTGCTATTCATGTCTCCGCCCAGTTTTGGACTCACGTGTGCAGGGAAACTGGGTCCGTGTAATAACTGTTTCGGCTGCCTGCGTGTCCGTTATGGTATGATTTTAACAAGTTCGTTTTATCTGGAAATACTTTGTCAACACCAAATTTCGCAAAAAAGAAAGAAAAAAAAGAGAGTTGTGACCATACATGGTAATGGTAACAGGAATGGAAGGAAAGGCACAACAATAGGTTATCATTGAAGCCCAACATGTTTTCACAGGACAGGTTACTGTTGCATTTTGATTCTGTTCAGCACGTTCTTTTATCATTATTTTATTTGAATCATACGATTCAATGCTTACACAAATCCATTTGAGGCTGCTAGGGCCTGGCCAGCACCTTAGAGTTATTGCTAAAACCAGATTGACAAATGCTAAAGAGTGGTAACTCTCTCCATTTTCAAGGTACACAACTTCATGTCAGTGCAGCTTTCGCTACCGATTCAGCTAGCACGCAACGAAGTAAAAGGTACACTGGAACAAACCCAGACACTTCCTCGAACAAAAAGCTCTGGACTTGTCCTTAAACCGACCATTTCACATGTGCACACACCAGCAATGACAGAAGAAATTTTATTCAAGACTGGCATAGTCTCTTTAATCCTGAACAAGCCACACAGAACACACGGACAATACAGAACAAACACATGTTTGCCTTTGTGGTTTTCCCACTTGAAATTAATAATCAATCGGGGATTGGCGATGGGGTGGCGGAAGATTTGAGGAAAGCGTTTGGAAGGCAGGGGTGAGGGTGTTGACGTGTTGGGATCTGTCCCGCTGGTTCTCGCCTTCTGTGGAGTGTGTACTCCTTCAAGGCAGAGGAGTTTGTGGGTGTGGATATCAGACTGGTGCTGTCCTGTCCTGTGCTGTCCTGTCCTGTGCTGTCCTGTCATATCCTGCCTTGCCCTGCTCTGTCCTGTCCTGTGCTGTCCTGTCCTGTGCTGTCCTGTCATATCCTGCCCTGCCCTGCCCTGCCCTGTCCTGTGCTGTCCTGTCATATCCTGCCCTGCCCTGCCCTACCCTGTCCTGTCCTGTCATATCCTGCCCTGCCCTGCTCTGCCCTGTCCTGTGCTGTCCTGTCCTGTCCTGTCATATCCTGCCCCGCCCTGTCCTGTGCTGTCCTGTCCTGTCATATCCTGCACTGTCCTGTCCTTTCCTGCCCTTTGCTGTCCTGTCCTGCCCTGTCCTGTCCTGTTCTCTCTGCCCTTCCCTGCCCTGCCCTACCCTTCCCTGTCCTGTCCTGCCCTGTCCTGTTCTCTCTGCCCTACCCTTCCCTGCCCTTCCCTGCCCTGCCCTGCCCTACCCTTCCCTGCCCTTCCCTGCCCTGCCCTGCCCTGCCCTACCCTGCCCTGCCCTTCCCTATCCTGTCCTGCCCTACCCTTCCCTGCCTTTCCCTGCCCTGCCCTGCCCTGCCCTGCCCTACTCTTCCCTGCCCTTCCCTGCCCTGCCCTACCTTTCCCTGCCCTTCCCTGCCCTGCCCTGCCCTGCCCTGCCCTGCCCTGCCCTACCCTTCCCTCCCCTTCCCTGTCCTGTCCTGCCCTGCCCTGCCCTGCTCTACCCTGCCCTGCCCTACCCTGCTCTGTCCTGCCCTGCCATGCGGTGTCCTGTCCTGTCCTGTCCTGTCCTGTCCTGCCCTGCCCTGCCTTGCCCTGTCCTGTCCTGCCCTGCCCTGTCCTGCCCTGTCCTGTCCTGCCCTGCCCTGTCCTGCCCTGCCCTGTCCTGTCCTGTCCTGCCCAGCCCTGCCCTGCCCTGCCCTGTCCTGTCCTGTCCTGTCCTGTCCTGCCCTGTCCTGTCCTGTCCTGCCCTGCCCTGTCCTGTCCTGTCCTGTCCTGCCCTGCCC
>NC_134886.1:18630562-18640562 GCF_041734735.1 Babylonia areolata | reverse complement strand
ACGAAAACTTCTGCTCCACAAACAATAGACCCCCAAACCAAATATAACCGGCCTAAACACATCATGCCCTTTGTGAAATATATGCGCTGTCTGTTCCTTTACATACACTAACGTGTTTCATCTTATTTTCAACCTTTTGTGATTTTTATGTATTACATGCAAGCTATTGATTGGATGTTATTGCCTGCCACATCAGCGTCAGGTTTCTCATCACTGTTGTATATGTACAGGGATATAACTATATTTCTCTGCTCTGTTTATATATTTTCATTTCAGTCGTGCCTCTTTCCTGTATTCTGTGTGGTGATTAATTTGACAGTCTTAATAACCCCTTTACTTCTTGATTTTTTTCCTTTCTTTTTGTTCAATAATTGCTATTGTACTACAATATGATTTGTAATGTACTACAATATGATTGGATACCTAATTATGTTTATGTATACGTATGCATACATATCTGTATGTACATGTAGACATATGCATGCATGTGGGTATATGTGCAAATATGTATATGCATAAGGATGTGTGTGTTTGGGGATGAGTGTGTGCATATGTGTGTGATTGGGTGGGTGTGAGTGTGTGACAGTGTTCCCTTCATTTTATTTTTTATGATGATGATGGTCCGTTGATTAGTTTTATAATCATTAGTAGTAGTGGTAGTAGTAGTAGTAGTAGTAGTAGTAGTAGTGGTAGTATTTACTATTGTTATTATTGTTGTGTCTTATCGTTACTGTTTTTGTTGTCACAAGGACAGATTGGAAGACTAGGCAATGCCTAAAATCTTTATCCTTGAGTAATAAAGTTGTTTTTTTTGTGTTTTTTTAATCTCTCTCTCTCTCTCTCTCTCTCTCTCTCTCTCTCTCTCTCTCTCTCTCTCTCTCTCTCTCTCTCTCTCTCTCTCTCTCTCAAAAATTACCCACAGAAACCATGGATGACTCAAAGCATAGCAATCGAAATCAGTCAGAGAGACGAGCTTTTAGAGAAGGGGAATCAAGAGGAATTCAAAACACAAAGAAATAAAGTTAATAGTTTAAAACGTTCCTCAAAAATTAAGCATTTTCATGAAATGATTTCCTCTGAAGCTGACAGTAGATCGATATGGAGAGCTATCAATCAGCTAACCAATAACAACAAAACTTCACAACACCCAATACCCAAAAATATCTCTGTGGAAACCCTAAATAGTCATTTTTGTAATATATCCAGCTCTACGATAAAATTCAACAAAACCAACGTTAATCAGTTAGATGTTCTAGAAGATTTCTGTTTGTCCAAAAATATCACATCCACTTTGAACATCCCCCCTATGTGTGTACATGAAGTATATAATGCTCTTGTTCACTTAAAACAGACAAGTACAAGAGGACTTGATGACCTAGACGGAAAAAACAAAACAAAAAATGGCTGCTCCAATTATCGCTGAAACACTGACTTATGTTTACAATTTATGTACATAAAAAAATCAGGTCCCAAAGGCATTTAAAACTGCGAATGTTGTACCCATATTTAAGAATGGTAATCGTTTGGATCCCTCTAATTATAGGCCAATTTCTATATTATCTACACTATCTAAACCGTTAGAGAATCATTTTAAGAAACATATACTCAACCATTTCAATGAATTTAGTCTCACCCAAATCAATCAGGATTTAGGCCTAACCACTCCTGTCATACAGCACTAACCAACCTCGTTGATCAGTGGCTTACTAATATTAACAACAACGAAATAACAGGTGTTCTTTTTGTAGATTTTGCAAAGGCATTTGATATTATTGATCACACTCTTCTTATCAGAAAACTGAAAGCATATGGGCTATCTTACAATACTTTAAAGCTACTGTCTTCGTTTTTGTCCGACAGAAAGCAAATGTTTTCAGTTGATAGAGTCAAATCTCAGCTTTTACCCATAAGTTACGGTGTTCCCCAAGGTTCTGTTCTAGGACCTATTTTATTTTCAATTTACATTAAAGATTTAGCCCTGTTTATTGAACCACCTTGTGAGTTATTTGCAGATGACACAACGATACACACAAAGCATCATAGAATAGAAAGAGTATCATCATCCTTGCAACAAAGTATTAATGATATAGTAACATGGTCTGAACTTAATCATATGTGCTTACACCCGAAAAAGACGAAATACATTGTCATTACCACAAGGCAAAAGCGCCAAAACCTACTGCCCACTCGTTCTCCATTGTATATCAATGGCGTAATGATTGAGGAAGTCAGTTATCACAAAGTACTTGGTCTTATTATTGACAATATTCTGTCATGGTCTCAACATGTTATGATGACTTGTAAATCTTTATCCAAAAAGATTCATCAACTTTCTAGAATCAAGCATTTCTTGAGCAAGCATTGCCGTAAATTATTTTTTCCAAGTCATGAGTCTACATAGAAGAGCCTTAAAGCTGATACATCTGAAATCTTCGTCATTAACTGTCTCTGATTACACAGATTTAGATATTCTGCCATTGAAATGGAAACTCATTCATAATAAGGCGCTTTTCATGTTTAAGATCATGTCTGGTTTTGCTCCTCCATATCTAAAACAGCGATTCCTTACAAGTACTACACGTAACAACAAGATCATGGTGCCACAGCCAAGAATTGATTTATTCAAATCCAGTCTCACTTACTCTGGCGGTTGCCTCTGGAACAACATTTTAACTAGTTTTAATGTTCATACAAGTATCACTGTGTTCAAGAAAAGGTATCATGAATACCTGATGGAAAATTTTGCAAATTCTGTTTAGTATACTATATTATGTTATGTCATATGATATTACTGTATTTCACCACATGTCTCACTCTATCTCTTTATCTCATCCTCTCTATAAATACTATCTCCTCTCTCTTCTGTCACTTTTTTTTCTCTCTCTCTCCCTCGCTCAGCATTTTTTTTTTAAATAATAAATTACGTGTTTCTTATAAATATGATGCTTATTATAATGTTGTTTCTTTTCTCGTTTTTCTATGAATTTGTTAACGTTTACTCATTTCTTGGGGTCTTCTTCATACCTTTTCTTTAGACATTTTTCCCTTTCGAGGGCTGGAGAAAGCAATTGTTGCTTACTCTAATACTATCGGAAATAAGATCCATTCATTCATTCATTCATTTATCTTCATTTATTCCTTCCTTCCTTCCTTCATCCTCTCTCTCTCACTCACTCACTCTATCTCTCACATTACCATATCCATATACATTATTGTCATTAATGCAGGTATCATGATTATGTACTTGTAAATGCTACTGTGCAATTGAGTGTATTTGAATTTCATGTGTGTTTTTCTTTGACCTTTTATCTTGTGAACATTTTGATTTCATTTCTTTTTGCCCTGAGGGCTGGATGTAAAAAAAGCATATACATGCTTATTCCACATCCCTCATTAAAAAGATTCGTTCGTTCGTTCGTTCGTTCGTTCTGTAACTGTCTGTCTCTCTCTCGATCCATCTGTTCATCCTCTGTACCTCATTTACACTCTAATTCATCCACTCTCTGTTCCGCCCCCTATTCTGATTGGTCACTTTTCTATTTCCGCTTCCCGTCACCATAAAAGGTAAGCTCGGAACAAAAACCAACCGTACAACAACAAAAAAAAAGCAAAAAAAAAAGCAAACAACGAAACATATTGTGAGTCAAAAGGAGAAGAAGAGGATGACGGTAATGATGATGACGGTTGTGGTAGTGGTGGTGATGACGACAAAGACGAAAAAAAGAGACAGACACAAAAACACACAAACTCACTCTCTCTCTCTCCCTGTCTCTGACTCTGCCTCTCCGTGTCTCTCTCCCTCCCCCACCCCTTCCTTCTCTTTGAAATCGGCAGAATAGCTTCCATCAGACCATTTTTAACTGTTGACGCACCAAAGACCCTGGTTATATCCCTTGTTCTCTCACGGTTAGATTACTGCAATTATCTGTTAGTAGGTCTCCCCCAGAAGTACGTTGAAAACATTCAAAACGTGATGAATTGTGCTGCCCGCCTTGTATTCAAGGCACGCAAACGTGACCACGTCTCTCCCCTCCTCGTAGAACTGTACTGGCTGCCTGTTTTTTTTGGGTTTTTTTTCAGAATTCAATGCAAGATTACCACTATTTGTTATAATGTTATCTCCGTCTCTGCTCCTCCTTATCTCCAGGAACTCCAACAGATCTGTTTTCCGTCTCGATCTCTGCGTTCCTCCTGTGACACTCGCACTTTTCGCATACCAAGCAGGCGAAAGAAACTCCATGGGGAACGTGCTTTCCCTTTCATTGAACCTGTCATCTGGAACAAACTCTCTCTTATTCTATCCGACACGCTCAGTCTTTGCCCTCATTCAAATCAGCTTTCTAAACTCACCTTTTCCTCAGTTGTTATGATTAGTTTTCCTGCCCTGTGTGTCTGTCTGCGATTGTTGGTGGGTGGAGAGAGGAATGGAGCTGTATGGAAATGAATGCCTGGTGTGTGTGTGTGTGTGTGTGTGTGGGGGGGGTGACCTGTTTATTTTGCGATGTGTGTAGGCAAATGACTGTTATGAAGTGTATCTGCATCAATGTATGTATGTGTAGTTGTATTTGAAAACGCCCTGGGCTCTCCGGTCGTTTTTGACTCACTTGTGTAAACAGAGTGAGTCTATGTTTTAACCCGGTGTTCGGTTGTGTGTGTGTGTGTGTGTGTGTGTGTGTGTGTGTGTGTGTGTGTGTGTGTGTGTGTGTCCGTGGTAAACTTTAACATTGACATTTTCTCTGCAAATACTTTGTCAGTTGACACCAAATTAGACATAAAAATAGGAAAAATTCAGTTCTTTCCAGTCATCTTGTTTAAAACAATATTGCACCTCTGGGATGGGCACACAAAAATAAAAAATGAAGCCTAATTATATGCAAACTGCATTTACTGTTATATTTATATTTTTTGTATTCTCTAAACTTGGCACTTTGATCTGATATTCTGACCCAACAACAAGAGCAGTCATTATTATCATTTTCTGTTCAAACAGGAACTTCTTTTGCTAAGCATGGAAGTTTTATTTATTTTGCAAACGTTTTGGTGCAGATAGTAAAAAAGGGAAATTACTCTGTAATTAATGCTATGGGACTTAATTTGCTTTAAACTGATCTTTCTCATCTTAAACATTACATTTTGAAATTATACTCAATACATGAAAAAAGCTTGGATTTTTTTTTTTTTTTTTTTTTTTAAGTGTATCACAAGTGAGTCTTGAAGGCCTTGCCTCTTTTTTTCTTTTCGTTTTTGTTTTTGTTTTTTTGTTTGTTGTTATTTCTGCTCCGTCATCTGCACCACCATTTCAATGGTGTTACTCCCACGCCGCTCATTCCGAGTCCCCTAAACACAGCCACAACCGGGCTAGTCTGTCACACTCTCAGCGTCGGCAGTCCGCAGGGAACTATCGATGGGTAGGAGCCGGCCGCGGGCCGAAAAACCCACCTCCGCTGGGATTCGAACCCGCGTCCTCCCAGCCGTCAGTCCGCGACGCTAACCACTTATTATTCTCTCGTCCTATATATTTCCTTTTTTTTCAGTCAGTCACACCGCCTCTCTCTCTGCGTGTGTGTGTGTTTCCTCCAATCCTGATCTGTGTGTGTGTGTGTGTGTGTGTGTGTGTGTGTTTCCTCCAATCCTGATCTGTGTGTGTGTGTGTGTGTGTGTGTGTGTGTGTGTGTGTGTGTGTGTGTGTGTGTGTGTGTGTGTTTCCTCCAATCCTGATCTGCCATTTGCTATTTCTCTTTCTCTTCTCTTCTCCCTCATCATAAGAGACAAGCTCGGAATGAAAACCAACCCTCCACCCCCCTTGCCCCCCCTCCCCCCCGAAAAAAAAAATCACATCGTGAAAGAAAAAGTATTGGAGCAAAAGAACCAAACACTTGTCAAGAGACACGCAGGGATTACATATGTGAAAGGACTTCGCTCCTCAGTAAGTAAAAAAAAAAAGAAAAAAAAAAAAAGAAAAAGGAAACCAATAATTTTCTGTTGTCTTTTTTTTTCTTTTTTTTTTTAAGACGAAGGTTTGACCAAGATGATTACGGGGAAGAAAGATAAAAAGAAGAGGGGAAAAAACGTAGAAAGGAGAGCAAAAGAAAGAAACAATAAATGAGATAGAGGAGGAGGGAAAAGAAGAAGCAGAAATGGAAGAAAGAAAGAAAAGAAAGAAAGAAAGAAAAGAAAGAAAAAGAAAGAAAAAAGAAAGAAGGAAAATAAGATTACAACTGAAGGAGGAGGAGGAAGAGAAGAAGAAGAAGAAGAAGAAGAAGAAGAAGAAGAAGAAGAAGAAGAAGAAGGAGGAGGAGGAGGAGGAGGAGGAGGAGGAGGAAGAGAAGAAGAAGGAGGAGGAGGAAGAGAAGAAGAAGAAGAAGAAGAAGAAGAAGAAGAAGAAGAAGAAGAAGAAGAAGAAGAAGGAGGAGGAGGAGGAGGAGGAGGAGGAGGAGGAGGAGGAGAAGAGGAGGTTCAGAACGTCGGGAGGAAGGAGAGAAGGAATGAAATACGGTAAAAGGAAGGTCAAACTAGCGTGTTGTGTCTGTGACTGGGTCAGGCATCTGATTTTTTTTCATCGATTTATTGCTGTTGCTGTTGTTGTTGCTGCTGCTGTTGCTGTTTTAAAGCGGATATAGTGTAGCATGTATGGACTAGCACGCACGCTTTGATGCCTCCTTGAAAATGAATTTGGATCTGAATCACTCTCTCTCTCCCCTCTCTCTGTCTGTGTCTCTCTCGCTCTCTCTGTCTGTCACTCTCTTTCTGTCTCTGTCTGTTTCAGTCTGTATGTCAGTACGATTCTCACTCTATATTTCTCTTTGTGTGTCTGCCTGTCTATCCGTCTGTCTCTCTATTTCTCTCTCTCTGTCTGTCTGCATGTCTGTCTGTGTGTCTGTCCGCCTGTTCTCTATTTTTCTCTCTCTGTGTGTCTCTTTCTGTCTCTGTCTGTCTATCTCTCTCTCTCTCTCTCTCTGTTCGCCCCACTTCGACCTGAACCTTTTCTATTTCTCCCCCCCACTCCTCCCGATCTCCTCCCCTTCCTTCCCTCAAGAAGAGACCCGAAAAAGGTAAAGTGAAAACCAACACACTCACTCACACACACACACACGCAAACGCACACACACACACACAGAGACACCCACACACAAACACACACATACGCACACACACACACACACACACACACACACACACACACACACACACACACACACACACACACACACACACACACACACACACAAAAACCGCAATCACCACCAAACTGACACGTAAACGCACAAGCAGGTCGTTGGGAAATGTCACGGAAATAAACCAAAGCAAAGCAACAAGTGTCAAAAGACAGGGAGAGGTTTTGCTTCACATGAAAGAGTGCAGCTGTCCAGGACCGCTGATTTTCCTGGGAACATAAGAAAACGATAACTAAATGAGGGAAAAAACAAACAAACAAACAAAAAAACTAAGGAAAACAGAAAGAAAGACAGAAAGGAAGAAAAGAAGGAAGAAAGAAAGGTAGAAGGAAGGATGGAAGAAAGTAAGGAAAAAGACGGAAAGAAAGGAAGGAAGGAAGGAAGAAAGAAGGAGAGACAGGATGGAGGAAGGAAGACAGGAAGAAAGAAAGGAAGAAAGAAAGAAAGAAAGAGACAAAGAAAGGATAGAAGGACTGTAGAAGGTAGAACGAAAGAAAGGAAGACAGAAAGAAAGAGAAAGAGAAAGGAAGGAAGGAAGACAGAGAGAAAGAAAGGGAGAAAGAAAGAAAGGAAGAAAGAAAGAGAAAGAACGAAAGAAAGAAGGAAAGGACGAAAGGAAGGCAGACAGAAAGAAAGAAAGAGAAAAAAGAAAGGAAGAAAGACAGTGAGAAAGAAAGGGAGAAAGAAAGAAAGAAGAAAAAGAGAAAGAAAGAAGGAAAGGATAAAGGAAGGAAGAGAGGAAGAAAGAAATAAATGAAGGAAGGAAGAAGGAAAGACAGAATGAATGAAGGAAGACAGGTAGAAGGAATAAAGAAGGCAGAGCGAAAGAATGGGAGGAAGGATGGATGAAAGAAAGAAAGAATGAACGAAAAATAGGAAGAAAGAAGAAGGAAGGAAGAAGAAGAAGGAAGGATGAAAGAAGAGAAAGAAGAAGGAAGAAAGAAGGATTAAAGAAAAAAAGGAAGAAGGGAAGGAAGGAAGGAAAGAAGGAAGAAAGAAAGGAAGGAAGGATGAAAGAAAGAAAGAAATGAAGAAAGGAAGGATGGAAGAAAGAAAGAACAGAATAAAGAAAGGGAGAAATGAAGGGTGACTGAAAGAAAGAAAAGAAAAAAAGAAAAAAAGGCATAAGAATGAACGAAAGACAGAAAGAAAAGAAGGAAAGAAAGACATAAAGAAAGGAAGAGATAAAGAAAGAAAAGTTTGGAAAGAAACAGATGTTGCAAATAAAGAAAGGAAGAAAGGGAATGGGTGGGAAAAAAATATTAAAAAAAAAAAAAGGAAGAAAAGAGAGGAAAAGTACAAAAAGAAATAGTCATGGGTTATTCCTGGTTGGACTTGTGACCCAGTGTTCACCAGTGTTCTCGCGGTCCAGGCCTTGTTTCGGCATGGTGCTGTGTCCTCCGGAATGGAACTTTTCTTCGAATTTCATTTCTTGAAACCTGAAATGTTTATGGAAAACAAAAAATAAAAACATGCTAGGTTGTGTGTCTCTGAGAAGTCATCATCCAAATTGCATTGCATACATAGGATGATGATATCTGCGCATACAACACGTTGAATAAAACAATATCCTGGTCATTTGTATTCCTTGTCTCACATGTTTTATTTCTGCTGCCCGACTCGTCATCAGAAAGAAAAGATCTGAGCACATCACTACTCTTTTGCAACATCTCCATTGGCTCCCTGTCTCACACATAATAAAGAACAAGATCTGCCCCTTCCTATCTCTGTGGCTGCCTTCACCTCTACACTCCATCTCGCTCTCAACGAATGGCTTTGGATCCACTCTGTTTATGCATACCCAGATTCAAACACTCCACTGTCGGCCGCCGTTCTTTCTCTGTCTCTGGACCTTGCATTTGGAATGAGCACCCCCCCCCCCCCCCCGCCCCCCACCCTTCGCTTCGTCAGGTCTCCGCACTCAACTCTTTCAAGTCTGGCCTTAAAACCCACCTCTTCCCAAGACAGCCTCCCTTCCCTGTCACTTTCTTGTTTTCAGTTTTTTTAATTTTTTTTTTCCAGTTTAGAGTTATGCATGCGTGTGACAGACTGGTGTGAAAACGCTTCGTCTCTGCGCAAGATTTAGCGCTATATAAATATGAATCATATCATTATTATTATTATCATTATCACAACAGATTTCTATGTATGAAATACGGGCTGCTCTCCACGGAGAGCGCGTCGCTACATTACAGCGCCACCCCCACCCCCCCTTTTTTTTTCCCCCAGCGTGCAGTTCTTTAATTTGTTTTTCCTATCGAAGTAGATTTTTCGACAATGTTTTTGCCAGGAACAGCCCCTTTCTTGCCGTGGGTTCTTTTATGTGCGCTAAGTGCATTCTGCACTCTGGACCTCTTTTTATCGTCTCATCCAAATGATTAGCGTCCAGACCATTACTCAAGGTCTAGTGGAGGGGGAGAAAATATCGGCGGCTGAGCCGTGATTCGAACCAGCGCGCTCAGATTCTCTCGCTTCCTATCCTCCACTATTATTGTTGTTGCTGTTCACCATCAAGTATGATAAATAAGCAAATAAATGTAAAAAAATGCAGACACATTCACACATACATGCATATCTGTCTGTATGTGTGAATGTGCATTTTTTACATTTATTTGCTTATTTATTATTGTTTTTTTTTAATTAATTTAATTTATTTATTTATGTACTAATTATTATCAATATTTTTTTTTAATTATACTATTATTTAGTTATTTATTCATTTATTTTATTTTATTTTGTGCGCTTTTGTTGACTTCAAGTTTTTGCACCTTATACATATGTCACGCGCTATAAGAGAGCGGACTAGAAACCCCCACCCAACCCAG
>NC_134886.1:18623062-18625562 GCF_041734735.1 Babylonia areolata | reverse complement strand
CCCATCTCTCTCTGTCTCTCTCCATCTCTCTCTATCTCCCTCTCTCTATCCCTCTCTCACTCCCTCTCTCTCCCCCTCTCTCCCTCTCTCCTTCTCTCTCTCTCCCTCACTCTCTCTCCCCTCTCTCTCCATCTCTCTCTCTGTTTCTCTCTCCCTCTCTCTCTCTCCCTCCCCCCTCTCTCTCTCTGTCAATCTCTCTCTCTCCCTCTCTATCTCTCTCTGTGTCTCTCTCTCCCTCTCTCTTTCTCTCTCTCCATCTCTCTTCCCTTCTCTCTCTCCCCCCTCTCTCTCCCTCTCCCCCTCTCTCTCCCTCTCCTCCCCTCTCTCCCTCTTTCCCCCTCTCTCCCCTCTCCCTGCTACCCCCCCTCTCTCTCTCCCTGACTGCAAAATCAAACTGAGCGTCCAATCCTTCTGATGAGATGATAAACCGAGGTCCCGTGTGCAGCACGCACTTGGCACACTGAAAAAAAAAAAAGAAAAAGAAAAAAAAAAGAACCCATGGCAACGAGAGTGTTGTCCTCTGGTTAAAAAATCTGTAGAAAAACTCCACTCGGATAGGTACACAAATATGTCTGCATGCACTCAAGGCCTGACTAAGTGTGATGCGCAATGCTGCTGGTCAGGCATCTGACTAGGCCGATGTGCTGTAGCGTATATGGATTTGTCCGAAAGCAGTGACGGCCTCCTTGAGAGGAAGAAACTGAAACTAGGGACCCACCCAGTGTGGAGCTCATCCATACCTGTGTTTGGGAGGGGAGAAACAAGAACAATGTCTCCAGCTTTCAGTCACGTCAGAGTCAGTGTCGGTGTCACTAGCACTTGTTGGTTTATTACTACTACTACTACTACTTTTCATATTATAATCATTATTTATTTATTTATTTATGTACGCTTATAGTTGGCTTCATCAGGTTTTTGCGCCTTATACATGTTATAAGTAGTGGTAGTAGGGTTTTACATTTTAAAAAAAATTATTATTTATTATTTTGTGTGTGTATTTATCTATTATTTATTCACCTTTTTTCTTTTTTTTCTGAAGGCCTGATTAAGCGCGTTGGGTTACGCTGCTGGTCAGGCATCTGCTTGGCAGATGTGGTGTAGCGTGTATGGATTTGTCCGAACGCAGTGACGCCTCCTTGAGCTACTGAAACTGAAACTGAAACTGGTTTATTGTCCTTTGCTTGATATTACCTCAGAACCTATGTGTTCATATTGTATCAGTTTGTTTGTTTGTTTTTTATCATGACGGATTTCTCTGCGTGCAATTTCGATTGCTATCCTCAGGCAGATCGTGTCGCCGCAGCGCAACGCCGCTTTATTTTTGTTTTTCCTTATATTATTTTCCTCTTTGTAAGTTTATTTTCTTTACTATGAAAGCGGGCTTTATTCATATAATTTGTCGTGGACCTCCCGTCGTTGGTTCTTTTACGTGTGATTAGTGAGACAGAGACAGACAGACAGACAGACAGACAGACAGACACACACACACACACATACAGATATATATATATATATATATATATATATATATATATATAGAGAGAGAGAGAGAGAGAGAGAGAGAGAGAGAGAGAGAGATGTGTGTGTGTGTCTATATATATATATATATATATATATATAGAGAGAGAGAGAGAGAGAGAGAGAGAGAGAAAGGTGTTGTATATAATATATATATATATATATATATATATATATATATATATATATATATATATATATATATATATATATATATATATATATATTCGAACCAGTGCGCTCAGATTCTCTCGCTTCCTAAGCGGACGCGTTACCTCTAGGCCATCACTCCAATGTTTGTGTTTGTTAACTCGCTTTCTTGCTTTCTGGAATAAGTCTTGTCGTTGACCTTGACCTCAGTTCCCCATTCCAGCCTCATTTTCTCACGCAGACCCGTCCACCCCTCCACCTCTCCATCCCGCCCCCAAGTAATTTTTTAAGAACCAGAAGCCTGAGTCTTTTACCCAGCACGAACTCCCGTCACGACAAGAACAGACATCTGGAGAAATGTCTCATGGCATTCTCGTTGAATGACGGAGTATCACACTGACGTATCGGCGGTCTCATCGGAAATTTCCGTCATAAAGTTGACGAAGGAGGCCGTCAGAGGCAATCATCGTTGTCGACGTCATTATCTTCTCAGTCTCCTCCTCCTCGTTAAGTTAACTGTATCAGCCCATCTTCCACTGGTGACATAGCCGAGTGGTTAGGGCGGGGAGGTACCCGTAAAGTCGACAGCTCATTGCGTCGACAGCTCATTGCGTCGACAGCTCATTGGGTCGACAGCTCATACACATTTTAGGATCGGTAAAACATTTTTCAGAATACAATTACAATATCGGCACGGTCACACACACACACACACACACACACACACACACACACACACACACACACACACACACACACACGTACACACGAAAGAGAGGAGAGAGAGAGAGGGGGGGGAGGGAGGGAGAGAGAGAGAGAGAGAGAGAGAGAG
>NC_134886.1:18605562-18615562 GCF_041734735.1 Babylonia areolata | reverse complement strand
AGACAGATGGAGAAGGGAGGTTGCGTCTGCGGCCTGAGGTGAGGTGAGGTGTATATTTGTGCACCTATAAGAGTGGGTTTCTTCTAAACTACTTTGCCAGAGGACAACACTTTTGTCGCCTTGAACTAGGTTTATCATCTCATACGAATGAGTGCACGCTCAGTTTGATTTTCCAGTCAAACTTGGGAGAAAGGGCGAGGGCGGGAATTGAACCCAGACCCTCACAGACAAGGATACTGTATTGGCAGATGAGCGTCTTAACCATTTCGCCACCTTCCTCAAGATATCTTTCACAATTCACCCGTCAGCTCGTCATATTGTCTCGGTTGAATATTTGTAACGTCGTTCGAATAATATGATTGAGAGCTTGATTGCCACCGAAATTACTCTTGCCACATCATTTATGAGTCATTAGGGTGTCCCTACCGTGTTGAATCACGTTTTCATAACATGGTTCATAACTCTATCGTGTCAATATCCACTCACGTGAATTGCGTGTGATTTTGTTTCTCTGCCTCATAATCTGCACCGTTTCAGTGGCATTACTCCCGCGCTGCTCATTCCGAGTCCCCCATACACAGCCACTTCCGGGTTCGTTCGCAGCAGTCTCAGCGTCGGCAGTCCATAGGGAACTATCTATGTTAGGTCGCGAAGAGGCCACATACCAGAGGAGACCCTGCAGTGCTGCTGGGTTATATTGGTAGTGTTCAAGTGTTCAGTAGTGCCTGTTCTGACTTAATGTACTCAGGACACCAAACTAAAAAGCCTCCTACTGACGACAATAATGGCTTAGTTGTGGAACGTCCCCCTTAGTTTTGAGCACGTGTGTGTGTGTGTGTGTGTGTGTGTGTGTGTGTGTGTGTGTGTGTGCAATAATGTTCTCTGTGTGCATATCTGTATGACAGTGTGTGCGTGTTTCTCCTGACGAGTTTTTTTTTTTTTTTTTTTTTTTTTTTTTTTTTTTTTAGCAGAGTAAGAAACTGCAATCTTCTCGATCTTCATATAAACATGTCGAATCCAATTATCAGTGTGATGACCGTGTGTTTTGGCGTGGAATCGAGGTTCCTGAATTGTAGGGAAGATCGAGACAGCATCGGTTTTCATTTTGTTTTAAGCCAACCCTACCCCCCCCCCACCCCACCCCCACCCACCCACCCCCCATCCTCCGCCGTCAAAACGGCTACATTTGAGCATGTAGATAACCTTAGGATTGCCTCTGAAGGGATATAATTCGGGGATGGACGGCTCTGCATCTTCGCATAAAAAAAAAAAAAAAAAAAAAAAAAAATCAGAGACGAGAGCGGGAACCCATGACAAATAAAAGGCGTGTTTGCCGTTATCGATCAGAGTGTCACCATACATTGTTGATAGGAATCTGTGATGGGCCGGCTTTGAGCAAGTTGACCGAAAAGTTGAGATGGAGCTGTTAAAACAAAATAGCCTGTCAAAATATCTGACCTGGGTTGGCGCTTCTCTCTGTCTGTTTCTCTGTGTGTGTCTCTGTCTGTCTGTTTGTCTGTCTCTCTATCTACCTCTGTGTGTGTGTGTGTGTGTGTGTGTGTGTGTGTGTGTGTTTCTGTCTGTCTGTCTGACTGTATGTCTCTGTCTCTGTCTGTCTATCTATCTCTCTTTCTATCTCTCTGTCTCTGTCTGTCTGTCTCTCTCTCTCCTCTCTATTCCTCCCTCTCTTCTCTCCCTCCCCACCCACCTCTTTCTCTTTGTTTCTTTCTTTCTCACCCTTCCCCTCTCTCTCTTCCCCTCTCTCTCTTCCGTCTCTTTCTCTCTCTCTTTGTTTCTTTCTTTCTCTCTCTCTTTATCTCCCTGCCCCTCCCTTTATATATATATATGGGGAAAACCCAACATGCGAGGCAACAAACAACCAGCTAACAGGTTAGCATCGTGGATTGAGGACAATGAGGATGTGATCTCAAGCCCCATCGGGCGTGTTTTGTGTGCTTTTATTGACTCACTTGTGTAAACAAAGTGAGTCTATGTTTTAACCCGGTGTTCGGTTGTGTGTGTGTGTGTGTGTGTCTGTGTGTCTGTGGTAAACTTTAACATTGACATTTTCTCTGCAAATACTTTGTCCGTTGACACCAAATTAGGCATAAAAATAGGAAAAATTCAGTTCTTTCCAGTCATCTTGTTTAAAACAATATTGCACCTCTGGGATGGGCACAAAAAAAATGAAGAATGAAACCTAATTATATGCAAACTGCATTTACTCTCTAAACTTGGCATTTTGATCTGATATTCTGACCCAACAACAAGAGCAGTCATTATTATCATTTTCTGTTCAAACAGGAACTTCTTTTGCTCAGCATGGAAGTTTTATTTATTTTGCAAACGTTTTGTTGCAGATAGTAAAAAAGGGAAATTACTCTGTAATTAATGCTAGGGGACTTAATTTACTTTAAACTGATCTTTCTCATCTTAAACATTACATTTTGAAATTTTACTCAGTACATAAAAAGCTTGTTTTGTTTTGTTTTAAGTGTATCACACAAGTGAGTCTTGAAGGCCTTGCCTCTCTTGTTATATATTTTGTTTAACCCTGCCCAGAGCTGAGTGTGCTGTGGGCTCCAGCAGGAACTCTGGGACCACGCAGCCGAGGGTCATCCACCTCAAGGAAGCGCCCTTGGGGCCTGACCAGCACAACAGATGCCTGAATACCACATACTGACTCAGGGATACATAAATATATGAGAACACAACCGTGTCAAGTCGCCACAAACCTAAATGAACCCACGTAACAACATCTTCATCGCCCCAGTCAACAGCCACCATCATCAGAACATACTTAACCCTTTCACCGCCAAACTCGCATTTATGCACAAGCTAGGTAAAGAATACATGCCACAGAAAGGTGACCAGATCATGGGTCTGTTATCCATGAACCTACTGCTTTTAATCTTCGGTGGTAGGATAGGCCATACTTTCCACACATCGCAGGGGTAATCCCCAGCTATTCTTAGACGCCACATTTTCTGTGTTGATAGCACAAGTGAATTTTGCACTCTAAATTGACTGGCGGTGAAAGGGTTAAACGAAATGTCCAAAATTCTGGTGCATAAAAAAAATAAGAAGAAGAACATGACATCAAAACTGAAAATAAGTAGTTGAACAAATGAATAGAAAAAGAAGAAGAAAATAAATGAACAAATAAATAGAAACATGTAAAAAAAAAATCGACGAATAAATGAATAGAAAAAAATAAATACAGAAGAAAACGTAGAGAAATTAATAAATAGAAAAAAATGAATAATAGAAAAAAACAACATGAATAAATAAATAGATAGACATACATATATAGATATATATATATATATATATATATATATATATATATATATATATATATATATATATATATATAAAACCACATGAATGAATAAATAAATAAATGAATAAATGAATAAATAAAGAGGGGAGCATATCACATGATGCAGGAAATAGACAAGTAAACATCATCATAAACCAGGCCCCTGACGTACTTGTTTTTTTCAAAAGCGGCTGACAAGTCAGGTCCTTTTGTTCATTGAAACTGACACCCCATTGTCAGGCTTGGGGGGAGCAAAAGGGAATGATTTAGTGCTTCTCCTGTCTGTCTGTCTGTCTGTCTGTCTCTCTCTCTCTCAACCTTTTGGAAGGACTGTGCACTTCCGTTTTTTTTTCCCATCGCATTAAAGGTTACATATCTCACCTTGAAATATCACCACCATCATTACCAGAATGTTTGCACGGTTCATTTATATCACTGTAGACGGGATACACCATTAACATATTAACAAACAATAAACAGAGTAGGTTACTACGGCGACAATTATTCACTTGCAAGGGTATATCTATTTCTTAACATGCATATTACTGTCACATCCATCTCATGACTTCTTCTTCTTCTGCGTTCACTCGTATGCACACGAGTGGGCTTTTACGTGTATGACCGTTTTTACCCCGCCATGTAGGAAGCCATACTGGGTATGTTCTTGTTTCCATAACCCACCGAACGCTGACATGGATTACAGGATCTTTAACGTGCGTATTTGATCTTCTGCTTGCATATACACACGAAGGGGGTTCAGGCACTGGCAGGTCTGCACGTATGTTGACCTGGGAGATCGTAAAAATCTCCACCCTTTACCCACCAGGCGCCGTCACCGTGATTCGAACCCGGGACCCTCAGATTGACAGTCCAACGCTTTAACCACTCGGCTATTGCGCCCGTCACATCTCATGACAAACCAAGATGTGTGTGCCTTACCCCCTCCTTGTTCTCCCACCCCATTCAGCCGGAGAGCGGTGTGGGTTGTGCTGATTGCACGGGAATCTCGTGTGTCTCAGTTCAGGCTGTTGTTACTGAACTGTAAATCAAACTTTCCTTAGCTGGTCAGTGACAGGATACAGGGCTTTTCGCCCGCGACTGGCACAGGAGACAGTTGTGCCTGTGTTGTGCTCTTCAGGGCTGTTTTTGCCGGGTTCTACGCTCGTCAGGAGGGGTCGTTTTTCCTCCCAGTGTTTGGGGTTCTTCGTCGTTCTGTGTTCTTAAGCCTTCTGGGTAGCAGTAGTAGTAGTACCTCGTCTGGAAGTGTTTGCAGTGTTCCCACTTCCGTAGTCTTCCACTGCCTTCCACTGACCATCTACTGCCTTCCACTGACCGTCCACTGCCTTCCACTGAACGTCCACTGTCTTCCACTGACCATTCATCCACTGCCTTCCACTGACCGTCCACTGACCATTCACTGTCTTCCACTGACCATCCACTACCTTCCACTGACCATCTACTGCCTTTTCTGGGCTCCCACTGCCTTCCACTGACCGTCCACTGACCATCCACTGCCTTCCACTGACCGTCCTCTACCTTCCACTGACCATTCACTGCCTTCCACTGACCATCCACTGTATTCCACTGACCATCCACTACCTTCCACTGACCATCCACTGCCTTACACTGACCATCCATCCACTACCTTCCACTGACCGTCCATCCACTGCCTTCCACTGACCATCCATCCACTACCTTCCACTGACCATTCACTGCCTTCCACCACTGTCTTCCACTGACCATCCACTGTCTTCCACTGACCAACCACTGCCTTCCACTGACCGTCCTCTACCTTCCACTGACCATCCACTGCCTTCCACTGACCATCCATCCACTACCTTCCACTGACCATCCACTGCCTTCCACTGACCATCCATCCTCTGCCTTCCACTGACCATCCATCCACTACCTTCCACTGACCATCCACTGCCTTCCACTGACCATCCATCCACTGCCTTCCACTGACCATCCATCCACTACCTTCCACTGACCATTCACTGCCTTCCACCACTGTCTTCCACTGACCATCCACTGCCTTCCACTGACCATCCACTACCTTCCACTGACCATCCACTGCCTTCCACTGACCATCCATCCACTACCTTCCACTGACCGTCCACTCCCACTGCCCACCTTTGATTTGAGTGTTTTGGGGGTTTTTTGCGTCGGTTGGCTACCACCGACCTCCTCTGCCTTCCATCGCCAGAGTTCTCTGGTCTTCAAGCTGCAACAAATAATTCTACGTTTGTCCTTGTCTTCGTCGCCGTACTTCAGCTCGTCATCTCCAGTCTCGTCGTCTTCATCTCCTGCTCGCCTTCATCGTCGTCGTCTTTGTGTAGCGCTCTCGTACCGTCGTCATGACCTTAGTGACCGTGTTTCCGTGTCATCTCCACACTCATCCATTCAGTCCCTTCAGCGCATACAAAACTCTGCTGCCCGACTCGTCCTCAGAAAGAAAAGATCTGAGCACATCACTCCTCTCCTCTTTTGCAACATCTCCACTGGCTCCCTGTCTCACACCGAATAAAGTACAAGATCAGCACTCTATGTTATAGATGTAATCACAAAACTGCCCCTTCCTATCTCTGCGGCTGCCTTCACCTCTACACTCCATCTCGCTCACTACGATCGGCTTCGGATCCACTCTGTTTACGCATACCCAGATTCAAACACTCGACTGTTGGCCGCCGTTCTTTCTCTGTCTCTGGACCTTGCAAATGGAATGAACTTCCTCTTTCGCTTCGTCAAGTCTCAACACTCAGCTCTTTCAAGTCTAGCCTTAAAACCCACCTCTTCCCAAAATAACCTCCCTTGCCTGCCTCTTCCTTGTTATTAGTTTTTACAGTTTTAGAGTTATGCATGCGTGTGAATGACTGGTGCGAAAGCACTTTGATTTGTCTCTGCACAAGATTCAGCGCTATATAAATACTATTATTATGATTATGATTATTATGATTATGATTATGATTATTATGATTATGATTATTATTATTATTATTATTATTATTACTACATATCCACACTCTCACAAACATACTCACTCATGTGCTTCATCGTCGGTTTTCTCCATGGACTCATTCAGTTCGTCTTTCTTGAGACCATTGGCCTTCACGTGGGGCATTGTGGTCGTTTGACTCGGCGTGGTTTTCTGCCTTTTCATGCCCGTTGTTGGTTAATTAAATTAGCTGAATTACTTGTCTGTGTTATAGTTGTGCTTTTGGTTTCCTTCGTTAACTCTCTCCATACGAACGGCGAAAGAGACGACGTTAACAGCGTTTCATCCCAATTACCACCATCAAAATATTGCAAGCGGAAGGCTCTTATACTGAAGAGGTGAATGTTGACAAAGAATACCACAATTCTGACGACGGAAGCTGAAGGTTGGGTCGGTCATTCAGACACCCTCTGGACATCCAGGGGTCTATGTAGAGGAGAAGAGAGGACTGGCCGTACTGAGTGAGTTAAACTCAACTGTGTATTGTTGCATCAGGTATTGAATAAATATACATTGAACTTTTATTTTGTTATAGTCTGTGTTCGTCTGGTCTGGGCGTTAGTGCTGGGTTGGGTGGGGGGGTTGGGGGAGTGTGTGTGTGTGTGTGTGTGGGGGGGGGGGGTTATTAGTCCGTTCTCCTATAGAGCGTGACATGTACAGAAGATAAACAAAAATATGAAAGGAAAGTAAAAAAAAAAAAAAAAAAAATTAAAAAAAATAAATGAAAAAAAATAAAAAAAAAAAAAAAAAAATCAATCAACACACATATGGACAGAAAAAAAAAACTTTTTTTTTTCATGTTGAAGTTAATTAATTTTGTTTTGTTCATATGTGGAGATACCACATGCTTAAATACTAACAAATATACGTAAAAACTAAAATAGAATATAAAAAAAAATGAACATCAATTAAAAACAAGACACGGGACCATACAAACAGTCAGTGCTCCTCGAAGACGGAACCTTTTCAAAATTATTTACACAAATAACTTCCGTTTTCTGCGCACACAGCATCAACAAACACGCATGACGCAGAGAACATGAACAAGTATTACAAAGGAAAATATAGCAACAAGTCTTTCCCAGGCAACAAACAATGCGTCCACGAAGCGCCTTCGGGAGGAGACAGGTCTGAAGGGTGTGTTCTGGTGTCTCTGAGCCCGTTCGGGAGGGGACAGGTCTGAAGGGTGTGTTCTGGTGTCTCTGAGCCCCTTCGCGGGACAGGTCTGAAGGGTGTGTTCTGGTGTCTCTGAGCCCCTTCAGGAGGGGACAGGTCTGAAGGGTGTGTTCTGGTGTCTCTGTGTCCTTTCGGGGGACAGGTCTGAAGGGTGTGTTCTGGTGTCTCTGTGTCCTTTCGGGGGACAGGTCTGAAGGGTGTGTTCTGGTGTCTCTGAGCCCCTTCAGGAGGGGACAGGTCTGAAGGGTGTGTTCTGGTGTCTCTGAGCCCCTTCAGGAGGGGACAGGTCTGAAGGGTGTGTTCTGGTGTCTCTGAGCCCCTTCAGGAGGGGACAGGTCTGAAGGGTGTGTTCTGGTGTCTCTGAGCCCCTTCAGGAGGGGACAGATCTGCAGACTGTTCTGGTGTCTCTGAGCCCCTTCGTGGGACAGGTCTGAAGGGTGTGTTCTGGTGTCTCTGAGCCCCTTCAGGTGCAGGTCTGAAGGGTGTGTTCTGGTGTCTCTGAGCCCCTTCGGGGGACAGGTCTGAAGGGTGTGTTCTGGTGTCTCTGAGCCCCTTCAGGAGGGGACAGGTCTGCAGACTATTCTGGTGTCTCTGAACCCCTTCGTGGGACAGGTCTGAAGGGTGTGTTCTGGTGTCTCTGAGCTCCTTCAGGAGGGGACAGGTCTGAAGGGTGTGTTCTGGTGTCTCTGAGCTCCTTCAGGAGGGGACAGGTCTGAAGGGTGTGTTCTGGTGTCTGGTCTTCGAGACCACAGGAGCAGGTGGGAGATATCAAAAGGGCTGGGGTTTTTTTTCGCTGTGTGTGTGTGTGTGTGTGTGTGTGTGTGTGTGTGTGTGTGTGTGTGTGTGTGTGTGTGTGTGTGTGTGTGTGTGTGTGTGTGTGTGTGTGTGTGATTTTTTGTTCATCCGCTGTCTTATTGTTATATGTCATAGTCTAGTCAGTCAATGGCAGGTGTCATCTCTTTGTAGACCCAGTCAATACTTATAATGCACAACGAAAATCTCCCAACGTAAATATAAGTTAATAAAACTCAACACGAGGCAGAACAAGTAAAACGAAATTCGTAATATTCAGCCACTGAGACAATGAGGCGAACTGTCTGAACCTTATACACACAGCCCGCGCCCGTTCAGAGAGGGAGAGTAAAAAAGTGAACGTGGCAAAAGTAACGAAAAAAATTGCATGAAAGAGGGGAGGAACAAGTTCATGATGTCCTCTCTGTTTCCCAAATGCGCTTCTTACCCTTTTGGGGTCCGATAGGTCAGGATGCACACACTGAACACGGAGAGTGCTCTACAACTCATCTGGAGTGATGGCCTGGAGGTAACGCGTCCGCCTAGGAAGCGAGAGAATCTGAGCGCACTGGTTCGAATCACCGCAGAGTCGCCAGTATTTCCCCCTCACCCCCTCCACTAGACCTTGAGTGGTGGTCTGGACGCTAGTCATTCGGATGAGACGATAAACCGAGGTCCCGTGTGCAGCATACACTTAGCGCACGTTAAAAACAAAACAACAACAAAAAAACAAAAACAAAAAAACCCACTGTAACGAAAGGGCTGTTCCTTGTAAAATTTCTGTAGAAAAATCCACTTCGATAGGAAAAACAAATAAAACTGCACGCAAGAAAAAAAAAAAAAAAAAAAAAAAAGTGGCGCTGTAGAGTAGCGACGCGCTCTCCCTGGGGAGTGCAGACCGAATTTCACACAGAGAAATCTGTTGTGATAAAAAGAGAAATGCAAACACAAATACAAAGTGGGTATGCCGATCCTGCATTTTTTCACCACATTAATTAACATTAATATTTAACGAAAGGAAAGCGATACGAAAGTGAAGAGTGATAGAGGTCATGGTTGTCTTAACTCACTCAGTACGGCCAGTCCTCTCTTCTCCTCTACACAGACCCCTCGGATGTCCAGTGGGTGTCTGGATGACCCAACCTTTAGCTTCCGTCGTCAGAACTGTAGTATTCTTTGTCAATATTCACCTCTTCAGTTCCGCTTGTAATATTTTGATGATGGTAATTGGGATGAAACGCTGTTAACGTCGTCTCTTTCGCCGTTCGTATGGAGAGAGTTATTAAGAGTGTGTGTCCATCTGAAAGACATGCAAGAAACACGCACACAATCCAACACTATTCATCAATCGAGGGGAGTCAAGGCTCAGACGTTGTTAATCGTATGGCGAACAGTATTGACCAAACAATTCCACAGCCATCAGTCAGCCGTATAAGTTGTTGGACGGCGAAAGGTCTGTGACATCATTCTCTCTCGCAGACCAGACAGTGTAAACACATAACACGAGTCACCGAGTATATTTATGATTTGCATACCAGGCTTTGATTGTGTGTGTGTGTGTGTGTGTGTGTGTGTGTGTGTGTGTGTGTGTGTGTGTGTGTGTGTGTGTGTGTGTGTGTGTGTGTGTGTGTGTGTGCGCGTGTGTGTGTGTGTTTGCTTCACTGTTGAACACGTGCGCGCTCGCTTACACGCTCACACACACACACACACACACA
>NC_134886.1:18565562-18568062 GCF_041734735.1 Babylonia areolata | reverse complement strand
CTAAACAACATCAATGAGACATAACACACCACAACAACGTTAATGAGATATAACACACCTAAACAACAGCAATGAGATATAACACACCTAAACAACAGCAATGAGACATAACACATCAAAACAACATTAATGACACATAACACCTAAACAACATAAATAAGACATAACACACCATAACAATATTAATGAGACATAACACGCCTAAACAACAACAATGAGACATAGCACAGCAAAACGACAGCAATCAGACATAACACACCAAAACAACATTAATGAGACATAACACACCACAACAACGTTAATGAGATATAACACACCTAAACAACAGCAATGAGACATAACACATCAAAACAACATTAATGACACATAACACCTAAACAACATAAATAAGACATAACACACCATAACAATATTAATGAGACATAACACACCAAAACGTCATTAATGAGACATAACACACCACAACGACATCAATGAGACATAACACACCACAACATCAATGAGACATAACACACCTAAACAACAACAATGAGACATAACACCCCAAAACAACAGCAATCAGACATAACACACCTAAACAACAGCAATCAGACATAACACACCTAAACAACAACAATGAGACATAACACACCTAAACAACAGCAATCAGACATAACACACCTAAACAACAACAATGAGACATAACACACCTAAACAACAGCAATCAGACATAACACACCTAAATAACAGCAATCAATCAGACATAACACACCAAAACAACAACAATGAGACATAACACACCAAAACAACAACAATGAGACATAACACACCAAAACAACAACAATGAGACATAGCACACCTAAACAACATCAATGAGACATAACACACCAAAACAACAACAATGAGACATAACACACCACAACGACATCAATGAGACATAACACACCACAACAACATCAATGAGACATAACACCCCAAAACAACAGCAATCAGACATAACACACCTAAACAACATCAATGAGACATAACACACCAAAACAACATCAATGAGACATAACACACCAAAACAACATCAATGAGACATAACACACCAAAACAACATCAATGAGACATAACACCAAAACAACAGCAATCAGACATAACACACCTAAATAACAGCAATCAATCAGACATAACACACCAAAACAACAACAATGAGACATAACACACCAAAACAACAACAATGAGACATAACACACCTAAACAACATCAATGAGACATAACACACCAAAACAACAACAATGAGACATAACACACCTAAACAACATCAATGAGACATAACACACCAAAACAACAACAATGAGACATAACACACCACAACGACATCAATGAGACATAACACACCACAACAACATCAATGAGACATAACACACCAAAACAACAGCAATCAGACATAACACACCTAAACAACAGCAATCAGACATAACACACCAAAACAACATCAATCAGACATAACACACCTAAACAAAAGCAATCAGACATAACACCAAAGAGACACAATCACAACAACAACAACAACAACAACAACAACAACAACACAAACAAGAACAAAACAAAACAAGTCAACAAACAAACAAAATAATAATAACATATTTCGCTCCAACACCTACATAACGTACACCGACACACGAAGCTATTCTGGAATGTTAATTGTGTGGTTCTTGTCATGAATTTCTGTGTGTGTGTGTGTGTGTGTGTGTGTGTGTGTGTGTGTGTGTGTGTGTGTGTGTGTGTGTGTGTGTGTGCGCGCGCGCGCGTCTCCCTCCCTCCCTCTCTCTCCCCACCCCCCTCCCCCCACCTACCCTCTCTCTCTCTCTCTCTCTCTCTCTCTCTCTCTCTCTCTCTCTCTCTCTCTCTCGTTATTCTCTCCTCTCCAAACCCAGTCTGGCTCTTTTGATACAGATCAATTGTGCCCCTCATGGAGACAGAATCGAAAGCTGTTGAACGTCAGAAGGAAATTAATCCCAAGCAATCAATGTTTGCTTCTGGCTCTTCCAAAAGCTCTGCTGTGTGACGCCAGAGTTTCACAGAAGAGGGGGTGGGGGGTGGGGGTGGGGGTGGGAGAGTTCGTTACCGTTATGATCTGATGATACAATATTATCCTCTGGCTGAACAAACACGTACATGGTCACATGCGTGCATGCTACACACTCGTCCTACACACTTATGGCTCTGTGAGAACGAGGAAAATGGAAGAGAGAGAGAGAGAGAGAGAGAGAGAGAGAAGAGAGGAGAGAGACAGAGACAGAGACAGAGACAGAGACAGAGACAGAGACAGAGACAGAGACAGAGAGACAGAGAGAGAGAGAAAGACAGAGAGAGAGAGAGGGAGAGAGAGAGAGAGAGAGAGAGAGAGAGAGAGAGAGAAAGACAGAGAGAGAGAGAGAGAGGGAGAGAGAGGGAGGGAGGGAGAGGGGAGAGAGAGAGAGGGGGGAAGAGAGAGAGAGGAAGAGACAGAGAGACAGAGGGACATAGAAGGGGG
>NC_134886.1:18558062-18560562 GCF_041734735.1 Babylonia areolata | reverse complement strand
ACGAGTGAGAGAGAGAGGGTGAAAGAGAGAGAGAGAGAAAAGAGACAGACAGAGAGACAAAGACAAGAGAGAGAGAGAGAGAGGGAAAGACAGAGCGAGGGGGGGGGGGGAGGGGAGACAATAACAGAGACAGAGACAGAAACAGAGACAGAAAGAAGAGATTTAGAGAGAGAAAGAGGGAGAGAGACAGAGACAGAGAGACAAAGACTGAGACAGATAGAGAAAAGGAGAGAGAGAGAGAGAGAGAGAGAGAATGACAGAGACACAGAAAGACAAAAAGAGCAGGCAACCTGTAGACAGACAGATACACAGACAGACATGGCGCAGACAGACAACCCGGAGCTTTTAACCATACAGGCAACAGATATTTCATAAAAAGTCATTCAACACCTTCGGATCTTAATCACCCTTTTTTTTTTTTTTTACTGACGCATGTGAGTTCATAGTTTGTATCGTCAGGTAATGGGCGCAACAGCTGTGTGGTTAATTTAACTCACTCAGTACGGCCAGTCCTCTCTTCTCCTCTACACAGACCCCTCGGATGTCCAGTGGGTGTCTGAACGACCCAACCTTTAGCTTCCGTCGTCAGAATTGTGGTGTTCTTTGTCAACAATCACCTCTTCAGTACAAGAGCCTTCTGCTTGCGATATTTTGATGATGGTAATTGGGGTGAAACGCTGTTAACGTCGTCTCTTTCGCCGTTCGTATGGAGAGAGTTAAATCGTTGGACTTTCAATGAGAGTCATTGGTTCGAATCCCTGTCACGACGCCTGGCGGGCCAAAGTTGGGGACATTAACCCTTTAACCGCCAGTCAATTTACAGTACAAAATTCCCTTGTGGTATAAACACAGAAAAGATAGTAGCTAAGAATAGCTGGAGATTCCCCCCCCTGCGATGTATAGAAAATATGGCCTATCCTACCACTGAACGAGATCATCAGGGCTTGCCAAGACATTCCTTCAGGGCACGGTGCGAGGGCAGGAGAGGGAGAGGCAGGCGGAGGAGGAGATGGGAGGACGGCATCCCGGGGTGGACGGGCTTGAGGTTGAGCGATACAGTCAGGAGGTCAGAAAACCGAGAGGATTGGAGGATTCTGGTTGCCAGATCACCTGTGGCGCCCCAACGGTCCACAAGACTACAGGATAGGTGAAGGTGGAGGTGACCACTGAACATTAAGAGCAGTAGGTTCCTGGATAACAGACCAAGGAATGGTCACCTTTCAGTGACATGGGTCCTCTACCACGCCTGTGCATAAATGCGAGCTTTGCGGTAAAAGAGTTAACGGTACGGAACTCACCCACAAACCCACCCGTATTCTGTGAAACACTGGCGCTACACCCGGCCAGAAGCAACAGCCATTGATTGCCTGGGATTAATTTCCGTGTAGCGTTCAACAGCTTTCGATTCTGTCTCCATGTGGAGTGTGATTGATCCGTAATTCATATTTTTCATACACACGGACTGTGAGAAAAAAGAAGGTAATATGTGTGTGTGTATGTGTGTGTGTGTGTGTGTGTGTGTGTGTGTGTGTGTGTGTGTGTGTGTGTGTGTGTGAGAGAGAGAGAGAGAGAGAGAGAGAGAGAGAGAGAGAGAGAGAGAGAGAGAGAGAGAGAGAGAGATGAATAGACTCACACCATGAACATACCAAATCGCCCCATGGCTGCATTTACTATGCGTTATTTATATATTGGACCGAAACAAGTCTTTTTTTTTTCTTTTTTTCTTTTTTGCTACTGATGAGCATATTCATCGGTGAATAGTTGTTACTTCACTGATATAAAAATACAATTTACAGGTCAGGATGTCAGTGAAGGGCTGTCACCTCACTGATATAAAGATACAATTTACAGGTCAGGATGTCAGTGAAGGGCTATCGCCTCACTGTGATAAAACAGAGCTTACAGGTCAGGATGTCAGTGAAGGGCTGTCACCTCACTGAGATAAAGATACAGCTTACAGGTCAGGATGTCAGTGAAGGGCTGTCGCCTCACTGAGATAAATAATACAGCTTACAGGTCAGGATGTCAGTGAAGGGCTGTCACCTCACTGAGATAAATAATACAGCTTACATGTCAGGATGTCAGTGAAGGGCTGTCACCTCACTGAGATAAAGATACAGCTTACAGGTCAGGATGTCAGTGAAGGGCTGTCACCTCACTGTGATCAGATAGAACTTACAGGTCAGGATGTCAGTGAAGGGCTGTCACCTCACTGAGATAAGATAAAGCTTACAGGTCAGGATGTCAGTGAAGGGCTGTCACCTCACTGTGATAAAACAGAACTTACAGGTCAGGGTGTCAGTGAAGGGCTGTCACCTCACTGTGATAAAACAGAGCATACAGGTCAGGATGTCAGTGAAGGGCTGTCACCTCACTGTGATAAAACAGAACTTACAGGTCAGGATGTCAGTGAAGGGCTGTCACCTCACTGTGATAAAACAGAGCATACAGGTCAGGATGTCAGTGAAGGGCTGTCAACTCACTGTGATAAAACAGAACT
>NC_134886.1:18548062-18553062 GCF_041734735.1 Babylonia areolata | reverse complement strand
ACATATGTGCAGACCTGCTAGTGCCTGAATCCTGTAATCCATGTCAGCGTTCGGTGGGTTATGGAAACAAGAACATACCCAGCATGCACACCCGTACCCCCGAAAACGGAGTATGGCTGCCTACATGGGTAAAAACGGTCATACACGTAAAAGCCCACTCGTGTGCATACGAGTGAACGCAGAAGAAGACGAAGAAGAAGCTGGATCACTTCCAACCTGTTATATGTCCAGTTTTTGTTGTTGTTGTTTTTTTGTTTTTGTTTTTTTTATCAAGGCCTGACTAAGCGCGTTGTGGTGTAACGTATATGGATTTGTCCGAACGCAGTGACGCCTCCTTGAACTACTGAAACTGAAACCAGATATGAAGAAGGAAGACATGCATGTTTATTAAGCATTTCATGTCGGTAATTTCGGGGTGGGGGTGACCAAACCTCTTGATGACAATACTGAATAATTTGATACGAGTCCGATCTTGTACACTGTTTTCCTCGTTTTCTATACATTCGCCTTTCCTTCTCTAGACAGTTCAGACGCTATGGCAGAATGTTGCAGACTGTGGTCCCGGGATCAGGTTTCGGCATGGCGTTGTTACCTTGAAAGGAGCGCTTTGCACCGATTTTCCTCTCTCCACCCAAGAGTGAACGGGTACCTGACACTGTCTGGTAAACGGCGGAAGAAGAGGACTGTGGACCCGCCTTACTATGCCGAGTCCTAGACACAGTGGGTTTTCATTTGCTGCTCCGATAGCCGGTAAAAAGGTTAAGGGACTTTTTTTTTTTTTTTTTTTTTAACGTAATTCAGGAAATGTCTGATCAGCCGTAGAGGTAACACTGCATTTCCACATTTGTAAGTTTAGAAAACACATTCACAAGAAAGACAAATGTTAATGTTCCTGCCGTGCCAATACACATTCCGCATGACAGATCAGAACGTTTCGATGTGATTGACGATAAATCTTGTTTTTAGCTTTCCAGATCCCATCAATATGATATATTATGTTTTAATAACGAAAGTTTAGGGATTGCCTTAGAGTGGATTACAGACACACACACTCTCTCTCTCTCTCTCTCACGCACACTCTCTCTCTTTCTCTTGGGGAGAGAGAGGGGGGCAGAGAGAGACAGAAACAGGGACAGAGAGAGACCCACACAAATAGAAAGAGATACAGTGATAGAGAGAGAGAGGAAGAGCGAGAGAGAGAGAGAGACAGAGAGAGAGACCGTATGAGAGATGGAGGACAGAGAGAGACAGAAACAGAGACAGAGACACACACACACTCACACACACACACACACACACACACACACACACACACACACACACACACACACACACACACACACACACACACACACACACACACACACACACACAAAGAGTAAGAGATAATGGGACAGAGAGAGAGAGAGAGAGAGGGGGGGGAAAGGGAGAGTGGGGGGGGAGGGGGAGGGAGAAGACAGACACACATACACACAGAGAAAGAGAAAGAGACAGAGACAGAAACACAGAAACAACGACTTGCCATAATCTAATCAAGAAGTTAAGAAGTTCGACCACAAACAACAACAACAACAGCAACAACAATGAAATGATCATAGAAGCGGCAGAAATAAAGCTTTGTCCACACCACCGTCACCCAGGCAACACAGACATACATGTGTGTGTGTGTGTGTGTGTGTGTGTGTGTGTGTGTGTGTGTGTGTGTGTGTGTGTGTGATACACAAGACGTTGAGGACGGGGAACGCACTCGCTAACATGGGGTTGAGGATTGAATTACCTTAATAATCATATGTCATGTTGAGTGTGTCACCTTCTCCTCCTCCTCCTCCTCCTCCTCCTCCTCCTCCTTCTTCTTCTTCTTCTTCTTCTTCTTCTTCTCCTTCTCCTCCTCCTCTTCTCCTTCTCTTCCTCCTCCTCCTCCTCCTTCTTCTTCTTCTCCTCCTCCTCCTTCTTCTTCTCCTCCTCCTCCTTCTTCTCCTCCTCCTCATTCTTCTTCTTTCTTCTTCTTCTTCTTCTCCACCTCTTCCTTCTTCTTCTTCTCCTCCTCTTCCGCCTCCTTCGTCTTCTCCCCCTCCTCCTCCTCCTCCTTCTTCTTCTCCTCCTCCTCCTCATTCTTCTTCTTTTTTCTTCTTCTTCTTTTCTTCTTCTCCTCCTCCTCCTCCTTCTTCTTCTTCTCCTCCTCTTCCGCCTCCTTCTTCTTCTCCCCCTCCTCCTCCTTCTCCTCCTCCTCCTTCTCCTCCTCATTTTTCTTCTTCTTCTTCTTCTTCTTCTTCTTCTTTTAAGGCCAACGTGTTTCACTGGATCTGTTGATTCATACCAGATTCGATTTCCGCATTATTACCGTTTCCATTGACGTTTCTGGAATCAGCGGATAAGATAGGGTTCTTGTTTTTGTTTCCCTCATGTTATTTTCATTAATCTTTTTATTATTATATATATGTATTTTCTCTGGTTTATTTTTTCCTTACTTCTTTCTTATTTCGCCTTTTCGTCGCCCTTTTTTATGTTGTTACATCTGTTCGTATTTGTTTTGTTATGTTTGTTTGTTGTTACCACTCCTAACTAGTTCACATTTTCTTTTAACTCACTCAGTACGGCCAGTCCTCTCTTCTCCTCTACACAGACCCCACGGATGTCCAGTGGGTGTGTCTGAATGACCCAACCTTTAGCTTCCGTCGTCAGAATTGTGGTATTCTTTGTCCACATTCACTTCTTCAGTATAAGAGCCTTCCACTTGCAATATTTTGATGATGGTAATTGGGGTGAAACGCTGTTAAAACAGCCTATTGATAATACGAAATGCGAACAAATCTAATTGTTTGTATTCTCTATGAATGTAAGCTTTTTTTTTTTTTTTTTAATAGTTTGCTTTCGTGATTAGTGCCAAGTTGCTTTCTGTTCACTACTAAGCGATTCCCAATCTTGTTGAAAAAAAAATGTGGGTTCATGTGACCTTTCTTTCTGTTGTGAAGCAATTTTTTTTTCTTTCCTTTCTTTCTTTCTTCCTTTCTTCTGTTTTTGACTCACTTGTGTAAACAAAGTGAGTCTATGTTTTAACCCGGTGTTCGGTTGTCTGTGTGTGTGTGTGTGTGTGTGTGTGTGTGTCTGTGTGTCTGTGTGTCTGTGTGTCCGTGGTAAACTTTAACATTGCCATTTTCTCTGCAAATACTTTGTCAGTTGACACCAAATTAGGCATAAAAATAGGAAAAATCCAGTTCTTTCCAGTCATCTTGTTTAAAACAATATTGCACCTCTGGGATGGGCACAAAAAAATAAAAAATGAAGCCTAATCATATGCAAACTGCATTTACTGTTATATTTATATTTTTTGTAATCTCTAAACTTGGCACTTTGATCTGATATTCTGACCCAACAACAAGAGCAGTCATTATTTTCATTTTTTGTTCGAACAGGAACTTCTTTTGCTAAGCATGGAAGTTTTATTTATTTTGCAAACGTATTGGTGAAGTTAGTAAAAAAGGGAAATTAATCTGTACTTATGCTGGGGGCTTAATTTGCTTTAAACTGATCTTTCTCATCTTAAACATTACATTTTGAAATTATACTCAGTACATAAAAAGCTTGTGTATTTTACTCTCAGTGTACAGGGCTTTCACTATGTTCATTCGCCCAAGTGGTCTTTTTCGGAAAATACTAAAATCAATACGACGAGTGGACTTTATAGATCTGTTGGCTAAGCTCTGAAGTTCATGTGCAAAAAATAATGATTGGGTACACATATTTATACACATTCAAAGCGCGTGCTCATAGGCCTATTCAGTCTTGCGAACGCGAACGACGCCATTTTGTTTCAAGTTGTTGACCTGCCCGTTCAATCCAAAATTCAATTGACATTACACGATAACATGTGATGGAAAGTTGGAGAAGGAGACCGTTAAATATTTATTCAGAGAAAGATTTGTGAACGCCTCATCACTTACTGGATTATGCCCGAAACTGCCATAAAATTATCCACAGAATCAGTCGGTATTCACAGTTAAAAATTGTAACCATGCGAGTTAATACCCTTGAATTGATGAAACAAAAAAAATTCCAGTCTTGACTTTTCTCAAAAAGAAGTCCTTTTCACTTCATACGACGTTTAGAAGTACTTGTACTTGGCTCTACATGTTCTTAGTTTAACAAAATACTCAATTTTCATATCAACTTTAAAACTATAAAACTGGAATGAACATAAAAGAGAAATTGAATCGACCGTGTCAACTGGTGTAACTAAACTTGTACATCTATCTAGATCCAGAGAAAACGGCTAAATGTTGCAGTGTGATTGCGGCGATAGCCACGTCTTCTTTACCAAGGACTTAATAATTTTTTTATTGTCGTTAAAGATTTTTTGAATGCCCAAGATACACCAGAATCATATGATTTGAACAGCGTTCTCACTGCGAATACTGCAATCGATTTATCGCCCTTTAAAAAAAGCATGTTTAAATTAAATACTATATTTTTGAGCGTCAGTACTGGTGGCACGATAGTGCAATGGGTAAGACAGATTCTTCTCATTCGAAAACCTGGGGTTCGCTTCTGCTGTTGGAATTTCTTTTTTTTTCTTGTTCTTTTAACCCGAAGTTTTATAATAACATATACAGAACCCTTTTTAACGAATAGATTTTTGGCTCAAGTGTGTAAACAATGTGAGCCTATATCTTTTCTTTGCATTTTTTTCCAAATCGTGAAGCATCGTGGGATAGCGTCGCGTCGTTCGATCGAGGATCAAGAAGGTGGGTGGATGTATCAGTGTTTGCTAAGTACGAAGTTAGTGAAAGAAAACGTTAAAAGATGTCTTTTATTGTGTACAAGTTTTGTCAAATGTTTATCTTTATTCAGGTGACTGTTGTGTTACTGCTAGACAGATAGGCATGATGTTAAGAGTAAATGAAAACAGAAGAAATCTGATGGTGTGGGTCGTTTTTTCAACCGGTTTGGCAACCAACCTTCTCTGATAGAAAGCCGTGACATTTAATAATAATAATAATTAT
>NC_134886.1:18540562-18543062 GCF_041734735.1 Babylonia areolata | reverse complement strand
ACTTTGGACACTTGTGCATGTTGTTTGCACAAAACAGTGCGTTGCTGTGTTGGCATGCACTTTTTCTGAAATAGATGCCTTGATCAGGAAATTTGGGATTGTTGAAAAAACTTGCTTCACATATATGATGTAGATCTATAGCTCTTTCTCGTGAGATGGTCCATTCTAATTTGAAGAGGGTTTTTGGTGTGGAGGGTATACTGCCTTGTACTGGTGTTGTAGGCATGGAATTATGGTTAAACAGCAGACAGTGAAATGTCAATAAAATTGTAGCATAAGAAGAAGACCAGATTTAAATGCTTAAACATAATCCATTGTTTTACTTTTTTTCTTTAAATTGCAAACTATTCAGTAAACATTAGTGCTAATATATTGTGTTTTACAAAGTGAGCTTCACATTGGTTTGTATATGACATTCTGACAAATGAATACATGAATAAACTTGATATGTTACTACCCCATGGAACTGATACCTTGTCATGGTGGGGTAGCTTGAGTGCTTCAGTGACCTGTCGAGCTATGTCATTTGATGTGTCACATGCCTGGTAGGGCCTCCCATGCTGGACAGGTTGTGGGTATTTGTTCCACAAACTATACCAGCTGGCATGATGCACGCATTTTTGGGTTTCCCTTGCTGAAAAGGTTGTATAGTAGAAGCCCGACAAAATTCAGTTGCAAACACATGTCTTTGCATATTTATCTCTTATGACTGACAATTCGTCGTCCTTCTGTTTCAGGAAATGGACATCAGCTAGGACAGGAACAACAGAATCTTCTGTGAGAAAACCTGTATGCTTTTGATCTAAATAAACACAATACAATACAACATCATAAGCCTCTGTTGCTTGATCAGTGGATGTTTGGTTTGTTGAAGGTGCTGTTTGTGTGCTCCTGTGGGGATGTCAGGGACTCTTTCCATTAAAATACTATGCCCACCCTCTGGAAACCCTCTCCTGAAAATTTATCATTTTATATGTCACTTTTCCTTTTCTATCATTTATTACTTCAGCCATGCTATTCATTCCCATCCATTTTTTTCAAGATAGCCATGATTATTTATTTTTCTGGACTTCATAATTGTGCATTCTTGCAAAGCTGTATTCAAATTTGGACCTAGGATATACGAGTTGCCTGCTGGCATTTTTTTTTTGTTTTCTATGCCTGTTATGTACAATTTGCGTATTATGTATAATTATGTCAATGTTCAGGTTTGATTGGTTTATCGATAGATTAATGGAAAGGCCAATTTGATGCATGTAGTTATATGTGCATGCATACGACTATTCATGCACACACACACACACACACACACACACACACACACACACAAAATCCCTCCCCCCACACCCCCTTTTTTTTTATATATACAAGATCAAGATCAATATTATATGACACACAGTCACACACAAATTGTTGTTGTTTTTTAATGGCTAACTCATGTTCAAGATTTTAAATCCCAAAACTAAGTTCATGGCAGAAACTATATTACATATTTAATTCAGCATTTTTATGAATGAGAAGTAGCCAAAATGAAAACCATCACTGTGGTGATTGATATTCAGTGTCCCAACACATTTACCACTCTGAATAAAGTCCACAACTTGCTGCAACACAAGCAGCCATTACTTACATCTAACCGAAGTCATGCTTACCAAAAATAAACAACAAAAATCAATAATAATAATGATATTAAAATAAGATAAATGAAGATATCTTATTTTAATATCTAACCAAAGTCACACCTACCAAAAAAAAAAGATAATGATATTAAGATAAATAAATGAAAACAAGAACATCACTACAGTTAAAGCATTTCAGCTAAAAAGCTGGCCCAGTGCTTCCCTCATTGAACGACAAGCAACCTCCAGGTTGATGACCACTTCCTCCAACCACCTGAGCTCATCTTCTTCCACCACCAGTCAGTCATTTCAGAAACCATTTCCATCAGTACATTCAAAATGTCAGTTTCTCAAGATGGTGGCATTAGAACAAACTCATATATGTGCTAAACCACGTCTACCACACAGATGCCTGATCAGCAGCATAACCCAATACATCAGGCTTTGAGTGCATGCATATGTTTGTGTACCCATCGGGGTAGATTTCGTCTGCACAACTTTTGCCAGAGGACAAACACTTATGTTGCCATGGGTTCATTTTCTGTGTGCAGTATGCTTCCTGCACATTAGATTGGTGTATCGTTGCATGATTTTAAATAAAGTATGAGAAGACGGATGAGACATGGATTTCAAACTCGGACTGTCACGGTTAACAGTGTAAACGCACAGTCTCTCTCTCTCTCTCTCTCTCTCTCTCTCTCTCTCTCTCTCTCTCCATTGTCAATCAGAGTATTGGGAACCGGGCTTTCACCAACATACACATATTTCATAAGGACATGGAGTGATTACCAGGTATATAATATACTTGCAATTTTCCTTTCTATGCATTGAACCAAAAAGTTGTCATTTAGACAGGATTCACACATGAGCCATGAAGGCTT
>NC_134886.1:18525562-18533062 GCF_041734735.1 Babylonia areolata | reverse complement strand
GGCCTTGAAATGAATCATAGTTCAGCCCATTTTCAGAAATGTCGGATATTTACATCAAACCAGACATCCCATAAAATGCAACTGTACTTGGTTATACCTTGAATATGCAACTAACCAGCTGCAAGCATGGTAACTCATGATTAGCTACTATCGGACAGGATTTACGTTGTTCCTGTTGTACGAATCACTCTGGTGACTTATCTTGTTTTCTTTTATACTCCTTTTCTTGCGTTTGTATAAAAAAAAATGGACAAAAAGATAAACAATCCCCAAAGGATTTGTCTGCGATGCTTATAACGATGACGAGACGATAAGAACAGTTTTCTCCATTCCACGACTGTGCTTGATGATAGAGACACACTGGCAGCACACCACCTTCATCCCCCTCCCACACGCCCACCCCCGACCACCACTAACCCCCTTCACACCAGACCTCTCACGTGCAGACAGCCAGAACCATCCAGCTATGACGTCATTATGCAAACAGTCATTGGAGTCCAGAGGAAGGATGATAATTCAGTCCCTCTATTTTCAGCCACCACCATGGCTCTACCTATACACTTTGTGTCGATGTTTGTCTCCAGTCGTGTGCGGTGTGTGCACAACTATAAAAGGAGAGACGGATAATGAGGATGACAAAATGGACAGCCACGTAGATTCCTCCACCGACCGACCATTCAACGAAACAGTCTGTACATCTGAATGCCCCGGTGGAAAAGCATCATGTGTGTTCTAATGATAACGATAACGAATGTGTTTATTGAGGAAAGTGGGGCAATCATGGATACTACTTTATATCAAGCCTATAGAGCAAAGCGAAAATATCAACACATAGCAAAAATACACGTTATGAGCTCTAAATGTGTGAGCTTTATTGTTATTCTCACTGTATAAAGTGGTATATAGTAATGTCCTCGAATTATGACTGTGTCTAATGTGTAGTTGCTCGATGATCATGTTTCTCCCTTCTCCCACACTTTGCATGAATGAAGATATTTCCATGGCCAAACCAAGTGATGTGGGGGTTACTCAAACTGCAGAGATGATTTAACCAATAGTGCAATGTCCTTGATTCAACCCCTAAATTAAATATCGATTTTCTATTCCTTCCGAATATACCCTGTGTCAAGCAGACATGGCAGATACAAACTGGTGTGCCGGTCATGTAAATGAAAAACAAATACACAAACTAAAAAGCAACAACAAACAAAAAAAAAAAACCGAACATTTTTTCTCGTGAACAGCACTTAAGTGGCATGTAACAAAGTCTGTTGTTATGAAGCAGGGTGGCCAATACCACAGGATTTCAGATGGTCTTTTTGTGTCACTGAAGATGATTAACAAGGATGTTTCACACACACACACACACACACACACACACACACACACACACACAGAGTCACTCACTCCAATCAGAGAGTGAGCAATAGCTGAGTGGTCAGAGCACTGGTCTCTCAATTTATGGAATCAGGGTTCGAATCCCAGCTGCAACTGGTGGGTAAGGGTGAATATTGTTTTTCTGATCCACCGGGTCGACATTTGAGCAATCCTGCTGGTGCTGGATCGACATTTGCGTGTATATACATACAAAACAAAAATACGCATGCTAAGGAGCATGAAATTTATGACAGTGTTCGGTGGGTTATAGAACCAAAGAGCATACCCATCAGGCACACCTCCGAAAACGCAGTATGACTGCATTCACGACAGGGTAAAAAAAGTTGAACGTCGGAGTTGCAGACAACACAACACAGAAAGAAGGAACATTCACTCTATTGTCTTCACAATTTGAAGATAGCTGTACTTACATCACTTGACGAAACGGAACAATCTCTCTTTGCTATATAATTTGTTCGCAGGCGAGATAGTCATCAGAAAGAACCATCGCCACCCCCCAGCCAAGGACCCCCTCTCAAAATCTGACGCCACTTTATCCTAACGCTCGTTCAGTCTGACGCCACTTTACCCTAACGCTCTCTTAGTTTGACGCCACTTTACCCTAACGCTCTCTTAGTTTGACGCCACTTTATCCCAACGCTCTTTCAGTTTGACGCCACTTTATCCTAACGCTCGTTCAGTCTGACGCCACTTTATCCCAACGCTCTTTCAGTCTGACGCCACTTTATCCCAACGCTCTTTCAGTCTGACGCCACTTTACCCTAACGCTCTCTCAGTTTGACGCCACTTTATCCCAACGCTCGTTCAGTCTGACGTCACTTTACCCTAACGCTCTTTCAGTCTGACGCCACTTTACCCTAACGCTCTTTCAGTCTGACGCCACTTTACCCTAACGCTCTCTGAGTTTGACGCCACTTTATCCCAACGCTCTTTCAGTCTGACGCCACTTTACCCTAACGCCCTCTCAGTCTGGCGCAACATTATCCTAACGCCCTCTCAGTCTGACGCAACATTATCCTAACGCCCTCTTAGTCTGACGCAACGTTATCCTAACGACCATTCAGTCTGACACCGCTTTACCCTAGCGCTCGACAGCAAAACGACTGGATTGCGACACCATCATGCAAAAACGGCTGCGGACACGCTGGATGGAAAGTACCGTCCTCCGTTTTTGACCAGCTTGGTTCACCCAATGGTATCTCAATACATTAGTGTCTGTTTCCCAGCGTCTGCTGCATTTACACAGTGCAAGACGCATCGCTGTTTATATAAATGTCTAGGTTATACTACTGAAGCTAGGAACTATTAAAATGTTCACTTTACCTGGGATCCATCATTCGCATTGAAGAAATTCTCTCCAGGGTAGCAAACATGGGAACTGCCCAGGCAGAGACACTATGGACGGACAACGACATCTCCACGAAACACAAAATCAGGCTCCTGTCTGGACTGGTGTCTACCATCAGCAGTGAATGACCCAAACCAGAAGTCACTTAGGGGTTGCAAGGACAACATCAGAACTCTCCAGATTAAAACATGTAGGGAAGGACAACACTTCCACCAAACACTACACTACACTGCACTACATGGCAAATAATAAACTACACTACACTACACTGCACTACATGACAAATAATAAACTACACTACACTACACTGCACTGCATGACGAATAATAAACTACAGTACACTACACTGCACTACATGACGAATAATAAACTACACTACACTACACTGCACTACATGACAAATAATAATCTACACTACACTACACTACACTACACTGCACTACATGACAAATAATAAACTACACTACAAGGCACTACACTGTACTACATGACACATAATAAACTACACTACACTGTCCTACACTACATGACAAATAAATTACACTACCCTACACTACATGACAAATAATAAACTACACTACACTACACTGCACTACATGACAAATAATAAACTACTCTACACTACACTACACTACACCGCACTACACTGTACTACACTACACTACATGACAAATAATAAATTAAACTGCATTACAATGCACTGCACTGCACTACATGACAAATAATAAACTACACTACACTACACAACATGACAAATAATAAACTACACTACACTACATGACAAATGATAAACTACACTAAACTACACTCCACTGCACTGCATGACAAATAATACACTACACTACACTACACTACACTACACTCCACTACACTACACTACACTACACTACACTGCACTGCACTACACTACACTACACTACACTACATTGCACTGCACTGCACTACATATTGCATTGTATTACTTTTTTTTGTCACAACATATTTCTCTGCGTAAAATTCGGGCTGCTCTCCCCAGGGAGAGCGCGTCGCTATGCTGAGTGCACCACGCATTTTTTGTGTATTTTTTACTGCCTGCAGTTTTTTTTTATGTTTTCCTATCGAAGAGGATTTTTCTACATTATTTTGCCAGGGACAGCCCTTTTTTGCCGTGAGTTCTTTTACGTGTGCTAAATGCATGCTGCACACGGGACCTCGGTTTATCGCCTCATCCGAATGACTAGCGTCCAGACCACCACTCAAGGACTAGTGGAGGGGGAGAAAATACTGGCGACTCTGCCGGGGTTCGAACCAGTGCGCTCAGATTCTCTCGTTTCCTAGGCGGACGTGTTACCTCTAGGCCGTCCCTCCACATAATGCACAACATTACACTACACTACACTACACTACACTATACCTCTCAAGAAGCGAGGAAAGGAAACGCAAGACGAAAAGCAAAACAGTGATAAGTTGGAGAAGGAAGAAGGAAGATATTTATTTTAGAGACGATGGAGAAATATGTAATTCTGAACTGGAAGCATGTTCACTGTCACGGTCATCAGATTGTCAATAACAGAAACTCGAGCGCTTTCTCTCTATTGGTTGGATTGCTTGACTTGCATACAGACAGGTTCTGTTCATGATTTGGAATGCCAAGCATCCTTAGGATATCCAACAGAAAAAAAACAACATGGGATGATGGTGACATCTTACAGACGACAACGTTGCAAGTAAATTGAGTTTGTATTCAATTTGCATTTTTCTTGTAAGCACCGATAATTTAATTTGGTTGGTGGTTTTGTTGTTGTTGTTGTTATAAAAAAAAAAAAAAATTAAAAAAAAAAAATGTAATGGTCATGTTGAACGTCCCAATTTCCTTCAAACGAAGCTTTGGTCTTGGAGAATACAGTCTGGCTGTCTTTGTCTCTGCATCGGTGCATATATGCCTCTGTGTCTGCCTGTCTGTCTGTCTGTCTCTCTCTCTTTCTCACTCTTTTTCTCGTTCTTTCTCACCCTCTCACTCTCTCTCTCATTCGCAAGCTCTCTCCTTTGTTCGTCTGCTTGTCTGTCAGTCTGTTTGTCTCTGTCTCTTTGTCTCTCTGTCTCTCTGTGTCTGTTTCTGTCTGTCTCTGTCTGTCTGTGTGTGTCTCTCTCTAATGCTCTCTGTCTCTGTGTCTGTCTCTCCATCCCTGTCTCTCTCTTTATCTGCCTCTATCTATCTCTTTCTCTCTGTCTCTGTCCCTCTATCTTTTTTGAGCTACTGACTGTGCACGAACGACAGTCAAAAAACGACAACACAAAAAAATCCAGTCCATTCCATCTCCCTACCCCAGCCCCCTCAACCAGTCAGCAACACAAGTCAGATACGACGTCATTATGCAAATAGCCATTAAGTACGTTGGAGGAATAATTCTGCCCCTCTATTTTCAGCCATCCTGGTCCAACTGAAGGTGTTGATGTCGATGTTTGTCCCTCTAACCAGACGTCTGCTGGGTGTACACGCTATATAAGCAAGGAAAGATAACGAGGATGAATAGCTGGACAGTCACGTAGATTCCTCTTAGGACGTTTACCAAACATAGCCTCTACGTCTGAATGTCTCTGCCGGAAGTACATCATGGGTTTCTTCTAGACGTTGTGAGTTTCTTTCTCAGTGTCACTGTGTAAAAGACCTTAGTGATGACAGTGTGTCAGTGTTATGACTTTGTCCAAAAGATATTGTTTCCTTAAATTCCTTCCGCACAATAAGACAGAGTCAATGGTTTCGTTTTCCATTCCCACATTCTTTAAGGATGAACATCTCTCATGGGCCAAGTAACATGATGAGAGTCGACACGAAACCAGGTGTTGCCCACATGTAACTGAACCATGAGAACAGTATCTGTGACTCAGTCCCTAAACTGGATATTGGAAAGCGCTGTTTCTTCTCCCACCCACTCTGGAATTGAATCACTTTATTCCACATTTCTATCAGATTGAATCGATTCACCAGTTTACTTCATTAAACACCAATAATAACTGAAAACAGCACAAACCCACATTTCACGCTCTCTCTTTCTTTCCCTCTGACCACCCAGACACGTCATATACGACGTCATTATGCAAATGACTCTCTGAGCCACTAACTGCACGAATGACAGTCAAAAAACAACAACACAAACAACACAAAAAAAACCCTGTCCATTCCATCTCCCTTCCCCGTCCCCCTCAACCAGTCAGCAACACAAGTCAAATACGACGTCATTATGCAAATAACCATTCAAGTACGTTGGAGAAATAATTCTGCCCCTCTATTTTCAGCCATCCTGGTCCAACTGAAGGTGTTGATGTCGATGTTTGTCTACGACACTCTGCTGGATGCGTGTGCGATATAAGGAGAGAAAGATAAGAGTATAAAAAAAACAACAACCAGAAGTTGGACAGTCACGTAGATTCCTGGAAGGACGATGTTCTAAACATAGCCTGTATATCTGAATGTCAATATTGGAAGTACATCACACTTCTGATGTTGATATTGTGAATTCGATTCTCAGTTTTATTGTATAGAATGACCCTAGTGGCGATATTAGTTGGTGATAGTGAAGTTATGGCTTCGTCTTTTTGAGATTGAAATCTTTTTACCCGTCCTTTGGGTTTTAGTTCCTTAAAGTTTGGTTTATTTATTTATAGTCTGTTCATCTAAAATGATGATATTAGACTGAACAGAAATGATATTATTATCATCATTTAGATTATTATCGTTTCCATCATAATGATAATTGTTATTATTATTTCGAAATCGGCATTTCTGTATATTCGAATAATATATATAGATATATATATATATATATATATATATATATATATTACTTAATAGATCCTTCAGGCATCAGTTCCTCAAACTTGTTCCCCATTTCCCACATTATATATATATATATATATATATATATATATATATATATATATATATATATATATATATATATATATAAATCACTTAATAAATCCTTCAGGCATCAGTTCCTTAAACTTGTTCCCCATTCCACACATTTTCTGAGATACAAATCACCTAATCTGTCCTTTAGGTATCGGCTCCTTAAACCTTTTCTCCTTTCTCATATTTTCTGAAGATGAAGATGTCTCACCGGTAACATCACATGGCATTGGGGGGTCATGAAGCAGCCTGTTGGACACACATCTCTCTGAACCATGAGTGTGCCATAATTATGAGATTCAAACCCCAAAGTGGATGTCGTTCACCACCACCACCACCACCACCACCAGCAGCGCCACCTTCCACACATACACTCAGTATCAAATTGAATAGTTTGCTCTATGCTATTGCAATAAATATGCTCATCTATTGATTTCACTAATACTGAACTGCAACCAAGCATTTCCAAACCACACCGTTTGAAACCAATTTTCTGTGACTTTAGGGCTGAAGACAGAGATGATAAACAAATGAGCGATTTTTATTAAATGTCCCACCACACACATTGGTGTAGACATCGATCTTATGTTAGTTTTCACATTTTCTCACTTGCTGTCAATTACAACAACAACAACAACAACAAAAAAAAAAATCAAAAGACTAAACTAAGGAACAAGGTAGGAAAGAAGGGGGGGGGGGGGGGGGGCAGAGATGCACAGTGAGTTGGGGGATAGTGGGGCGGCGGATAACAGTGACGATAATAACGACGACAGCAGCGATAACATGAACACCAGCGATGAGCGAAGACAACACGACAAGGCCATACCCCACTCTCTCCCTCCCCCCTCCACCCCCAACACCCCTC
>NC_134886.1:18485562-18495562 GCF_041734735.1 Babylonia areolata | reverse complement strand
GCTGCGGTCCACAAGCCTGCAGAGCTCAGGGCGGTATCAAAATTACACAGCAGCCGAAGGGTGACACGACGGAGGAGATCCTGCGCTGTCGCTCGGTCACTTCGGTGGTGGGGGTTTGGCAATGTTTGTTCTACAGTGAAGAACTTACCAAGCCCCTCGGCGGAAAACAATCATTGGTCAGTCGCACCAGTCGCCGTAGCAACGTAGTTATCGTCGCGGACAGGCGACTTGCGGAGAGGCTGGTTTGAGTTTTATCAGATGTAGTTCTTTTTCGGCTCGCTGTCAACTCCTTCAAAGAGTTGAGTATGCTGTTGGCTGAAATGGGAAGACAGGGATGACGCAGTTGATGGTCATCCACATCACCGATGAGTCTTTAGGAGTGCTGCTCCTGGCCAGCATTGCACGTGTCTCTATTTCTTGGGTCTGGACTTTGAATCCGGGAGGTATTATGAAAGTGTGGACTTGTTAAGTATTTTCCAACCTGAATGGGCCCCACTGCAGCATCTTCGTCACCCCAATAATTATAAACCACCTTTGAAAATCTAGGGGGGAAAATGCAGATTCTCTCTCTCCCCCTCTCTCTTCCCCCCATCTCTCTCAGTTGTTTGAAAGGAGGTATGATATTGTGATACCCCCCCGGTTATTACTGATGTGATAACACACCTTGCTGTCACTGATTTCATTGTTGTCGTCACCGCATAAGTCACATACGTTATATCATCTTGTGGTGATTGTGCGTCGCCGTATCCCCCAAAGTCCCCGCTCCGCAGAACCCACTGTCCCGTAAACCATTCTACGCGTACGGGCGCAATAGTGGAGTGATTAAAGCGTTGGACTTTCAATCTGAGGATCCCGGGTTCGAATGTCGGTAAAGGTGCATGGTGTGTAAAGGATGGAGATTAAGCTTATTTCCGATTTGCCAAGTCAACATAATGCGAAGACGTGCAAGTGCCCGAACCCCGTTTTGCGTGTATACGCAAACAAAAGCTAAAATACACACGTTAAAGATCATGTAATCCATGTCAGCGTTCGGTGAAAGAAGATACCAAAACATGCACACCTATGGTAACTGAGTATGGCCGCCTATACGGTTGTAAATAGATAAAATGGTTATACATGTAAAAACGTTACAAATGTGTATGAGCATATCATCATGCGCGTGACTGAAACCTTATTAAATGACACGGGAAACAAATGATGAGCGCCCAGTGGCAGTCGTTTCTACGCAAGTAGGTAGCGTTGTGGTGCAAATGACTCCGTGTTTGTAAAACGCTTAGAGTTTGGACTCAAATCGAGAATACGCGTTATATAAATATAGACAGAAAGAAAGAATGAATACAGAGCCTATTTTCTTTTTACACCAATTTTTTCCCACCACATGCACCCTATTGGTTTTCAACTTGCCAGCTGTAGTGTTCCGACTGTTCTTCTTTGTTCTTCTATTCATGCTGCAGTGTTGAAATGTCCACATGCACAGACATCACTCCCGCAGTCTGTCTTTGTACATATGTAGATGACGACAAGAGGCTACTTGGCAGAGTCGGTTAAGGCGTTCGACTAATATATATATATATATATATATATATTACATTATTATTAATATATATATATATGGAAATTAACAAATAATGAGGCCAGGAGATGAATAATTAACAAATAGTAAAGAGTGGTAACTCTCTCCATTACACAAGGTGCACAACTTCAAGTCAGTGACGCTTACCCTACCGATTCAGCAAGCACACAGGTAAATAAAAAGGTGCATTGGAACAAACCCAGACACTTCCTCAAAAAGGAAGCCCCGGGCCACTCTCTCTCTCTCTCTCTCTCTCTCTCTATATATATATATATATATATATATATATATATATATATATATATATATATATATATATATATATACTTACAGAAAGAAGAAACCACAACAACAACACTTTGGTGTTAACTAAATTTTCGCCTTTATTGGCTTGATGACAGTTACAGCTCTAATAGTTTAACTCAGTACGGCCAGTCCTCTCTTCTCCTCTACACAGACCCCTCGGATGTCCAGTGGGTGTCTAAATGATCCAACCTTTAGCTTCCGTCGTCAGAATTGTGGTATTCTTTGTCAACATTTACCTCTTCAGTATAAGAGCTTTCCGCTTGCAATATTTTGATGACGGTAACTGTGGTGAAACGCTGTTAACATCGTCTCTTTCGCCGTTCGTATGGAGAGAGTTAAAATACACACGCAGTCCTTTATTATAAGCCTCTGAGTAAAATTAACTAAGAACAGAAAAAAGAACATGAATATAAAATTCGAATTTTTTACAGTCAGAAAATCACGCAGGGCATGCTGCTGTTGACTTTAGATCAGAAAAAAAAAAAAAAAAACAGATTGAAGATATTTGGAACAGTGTTCACAAAATGTTGGAAAGAAATTCCCCACCACACACATTTTCACCCATATCAACAAGCACAAACACTTGCACACACACACACACACACACGCGCGCGCGCGCGCGCGCGCGCACTCTTACACACACCCACAACCACAACCAATTACATACACACACATACATACGCATAAATCAAAGCATAATGTCCCCTGGAGCCACAGCAGGCTACATCACACTGATATGTACACACACACACACACACACACACACACACACACACATATATATATATATATATATATATATATATATATATATATATATATATATATATCCCGCACGCAAATCATGTACATGTAGTTGCAACTTTGTTGGCTACTGAGGCCATCTCAAGTCTAAGTCCCCATGGTGCTCGCATGTTCTCCCATGTACCAGACACACACCCCTGTACACAGTCACACGCACGCTCATACACACAAACATGCCCCCCCCCCCCTCTCCCCCTACCCTCCCCCCACACACAGATATATGCGTGCATGCACACATACACCACACGCCAGTCTCATTTACACGATGAATTATCAACGCGCCCAACATTCCTCTTTGCCCCCCCCCCCCCCCCCTCCCATTCCAGTCTGCTAAAACCCTCATCAATCTTCAATAAACCTAGTCATACTCCATTATCCTTGCCACGATATCCAAACCTCGCCTATACTACTAGATACTGATGTAACTCGCGATCCCATTCACTACCCTTGAGTAGTTTTGCGATCAAAGGGTGTTGAGGCCTAATGGGTACATAGTTTTCATTTTTTTGTTTTCAATAGTTTTCTCTTTGCTCTCTATATGTGTGGTCGTCTGTCAACACCTTCTCAATGGGCGTGCATCGCATGTCACTTAGAGTGCATTTGCTGTTGTTAAAATGCCTGGTAGCATGTGTACGCTTATTATGTTCAATGTGAGACCTGTGTAAGTAGAACCTGACTTTGAGCATATTCCTACTCTCCCCCAATGTATTGGGCTCCTTCGCACCTGATACAAAATAGTAAGTAAATGATATTAGCGGTATTGCATGACATTTTGGTTACGAACTGTAAATCTTTCTTTTGTTACTGCACTCGTAAAGTGCTTCCCTTCCACTAGGTGTTCCTTCCAAATGATACGTTTACCCTCGCAGCGATGAACGCCCACCTGCACATCGTGTTCCTTCCAAATGATACGTTTACCCTTGCAGCGATAAACGCCCACCTGCACATCGTGTTCCTTCCAAATGATACATTTACCCTTGCAGCGATAAACGCCCACCTGCACATCCTTGGGAGTCGCTGGGGGCAGAGCTGATGGCATGAGGACGTTTCTAACACTCTTGGCGTTTCTCTCCTCTACCACAGGTAGTTCTGGCATAGCCTTCTGCATCTTTGCACTGGAATGCAGGGCCTGCTGCTGCTCCCTCAGCCAGGTCCTCGGGGGAGGGTTGGAGGGATTGTGGGTCAGTACGAAGGGAACCCTCCTGTTCATTCTTGGGGGATTGTAGACTAGTGTTTCTGCCCTAGGCGTTGATCTAGCCCTTTTCATGGCCTCAGAAATGAAGGTTTGTTTGTAGCTCCGACGACAGAGGGGACTCCATCATGCCTTTTGCGTGGAGGTCAAAACTTTCCAGGCTCGAGCAGAGGCGGCGGACCTACTTAGGAACTGGTTGTGCGGGATGTTCTTCTTGCAGTGTCCAGGGTGAGACGATTTGCAGTGCAGGTAGGCCTGCGTGTCAGTGGGTTTAGTGTGCAGCTCGGTGGTGAGGAAGCCATCTTTGAGCCCCACCACTGTGTCCAGGAAGGTCAGGGTTATGTCAGATGTTTCCACTGTGAACTTAATGGTTGGGTGGACGGTGTTGATGTGTTCAGTGAAGAGTCTTAGACCTGTGTTGTTCCTATATATATATATATATATATATATATATATATATATATATATATATATATATATATATATATATAAGAAACTCACAAGAATAATGGGGAAAAATCATATCAGAAGAGAGGAAAAGAGAGGGGGAAGTGGGGGGCGAGGTAGGAGAGGGTAAAGAAGAAAAGGTGAAATGAGAGAGAGACAGAGAGAGAGAGAGAGACAGAGAGAGAGGCAGACAGACAGACAGACAGACAAAGACATACATAGACAGAGACAGAGACAGAGCCAGACAGACAGACAGACAGACTGATAAATCGACAGAGGAGAGAGAGAAGGTGGCGGGGGTTGGGGTCAAAAATTACATTACAAAGTTAAATTACAACACATATCAAAGAAAAATGACGAGAATAATAATACAGTACACAAGTATGAAGTTCATGGAAGAAAATGTAGGTAATATGGGAGAAGGAGAGGGGCATATCTTACAACTATTAATAACATCATAAACAGTACAGTGAATGGATTACTATGTGTGACAGTGTTTTCAAGTTCTTCATACTGAACTGTTCTATGAACTGGTGTATGAACTGTTCTCACGAGCTGGTGGATGTCTTTTCCAGACGGCTCCTCGATATTAACAACGTTTGTGTTAATTATCAGTGTTGTTTAACACGATCGTGTAATTAATTTATCGTTTGTGTGTAAACGAATTTACTCTGCACATTTTGGTGTAAAAAAAATCGTGATTATTCGAGGAATGTCCCGCAATGTGATCAGGAGTACCCTTCCAACAGTTTCAGTTTCAGTTTCACTTTCTCAAGGAGGCGTCACTGCGTTCGGACAAATCCATACACGCTACACCACATCTGTTGAGCAGATGCCTAACCAGCAGCATAACCCAACGCGCTTAGTCAGGCCTTGAGTGCATGCTTACATATTTGTGTACCTATGAAAGTGGATTTCATTTTACGTAATTTCGCCAGAGGACAACACTCTCGTTGCCATGGGTTCTTTTTCAGTGCGCCAAGTGCGTGCTGCACACGGGACCTCGGTTTGTCGTCTCATCCGAAAGACTAGACGCTCAGTTTGATTTTCCAGTCAAACTTAGGAGAAAGGGCGAGAGCGGGATTCGAACCCACACCCTCACGGACTCTCTGTATTGGCAGCTGAGCGTCTTAACCATTCTGCCACCTTCCTTCCAACAGTACACATGTACCGAAGAGACAGCTCACGGACTTCTTCTTCTTCTTCCTTTATTTCATCCTTCCTTCCTTCCTCCTCTATTTGCTTATTTATCATCATTGTTATTTTCTTCTTTTTTTTTTTACACTATAGTTATTATTTATTTATTTATTTATTTATTTGTGTAAGCTTATCTATTATTTATTCACCTTTTTTTTTTTCAAGGCCTGACTAAGCGCGTTGGGTTACGCTGCTGGTCAGGCATCTGCTTGGCAGATGTGGTGTAGCGTATATGGATTTGCCCGAACGCAGTGACGCCTCCTTGAGCTACTGAACTGAAACTGAAACTTCCTTTACACAACCAACATCATTATATAAATTGATGATTCGGTTGTAGTTTGGGGAGGTTGCTGAGGATTGCGCTGTTGTGAGGATTGAAAAAACAAAAATCTTTTCCCCCCTTTTTTTTCCTTTTTTTTTTTTTTTTTTTTCCTTCCCCCCCGCCTTCTTTTCCCTTTTTTTGCGACCTGGCCAGTCAGTGCACGTTCAGCGTGGACTGAGGTTAGCAGCTCCACTGTTGTGTGTCGGGTTGGGTACAGTGGACATAATTCCCCAGCATGTGAACTGTGTTGTGTGCACTGGCAGTACTGGAGTATCAATAATTCGTTATGATCCGTGCTGTGTGATGCAATGCGTGGTTCCGGCACTGTCACGCTCAGTAAGTACTATGTGTTGTCCTGTTTTTCTGTGTTATTTGAACATGGTTGATTCTTCTTACCATCATGAAGAACAACAACAACAACAACAACAACAACAAATTACAACCCACTCTCGATTCAACCCCCAAAACGATGTTCCTGTTGAAAGGATGAACTCACAATATGGAGGAACTGTCTGTTTTACCGATGTTCAGGAATAGATGAGCAAGACATTTCCACACAGTTCTATGACTATGATGCCAATAACTCCGTATTGACGGAGTGGACAAGGAGGGAGAGACAGACAGACAGACAGACAGATAGACAGACAGAGAGATAGACAAGGACAGAGAGACGGACACGGACAAGCAAGAGAGAAAGAGACATTCATATATATACGGAAAATAAAACACACAGAAGCAGAGTCACACACTTTTACAAGTTTTGAAACTGACGTTTAGCTGTCACTGACTGCGCAGTCGTTGTAACATGCATGCCTGCATGTCTGTCTGTCTGTCTGTCTGTCTGTTCTCTCTCTCTCTCTCTCTCTCTCTCTCTCTCTCTCTCTAATGGCATCTGCGGATAACGGACTTATACGTCATTTGGTTCATTTATATTTATACAAAGCTTTTCACTTAGAGGATGATGTTATGTCATAAGTTATTGCTTTTGTTATGCTGACATATGCTGTAATGTTGATATCGCCCCTTGTCCATACGGTACTATGGCCTAAAAGATTAAACAATCTGACTATAATCTGAACCTCTCTACGTCTCTCTCTCTCTCTCTCTCTCTCTGTCTCTCTCTCTCTCTCTCTCTGTCTCTGTCTCTGTCTGTGTGTGTGTGTGTGTGCGTGCGTGCGTGCGTGCGTGCGTGCGTGCGTGTGTGTGTGTGTGTGTGCGTGCGTGCGTGCGTGCGTGCGTGTGTGTGTGTGTGTGTGTGTGTGTGTGTGCGCGTGTGTGCGCGCGTGTGTGTGTGTCTCTTTCTCTGTGACTTTCGCTCTCACACTCTCTCTCCTTATCTCCCTCCCCCCCCCTCTCTCTCTCTCTCTCTCTCTCTCTCTCTCTCTCTCTCTCTCTCTCCTGTATGTCTTTACATTAATTTGGTTGTGCGTTGGTGCAACTGCGCACGAGAGAGAGAGAGAGGGAGAGAGAGAGAGGAGAGATAGAGAGAGGGAGAGAGAGACATGGGGGAGGGAGGAGGGAGAGAGAGAGAGAGAGAGGGTAAGGGGAGAGAGAGAAAGAGGGGGAGAGAGAGGGAGAAAGAGATAGGGAGAGAGAGAGAGAGAGAGTGGGGGAGAGAGAGACGGAGAGGAAGACAGAGGGAGAGAGAGAGGGCGGAGACAGGGAGAGAGAGAGAGGGTGAGGAAGGGAGAGAGAGAGGGGGGGGGAGAAATTAGGGCTGCGATTTTTTTAACACGCCGTGGGGGAGGGGGGGGGGAGGAGAGGCGGGGGGATGGGGGGGGGGGGGGGGTAGAAGTGGGGTGTTGAATGAGGACTTTCGTTATATTAAATCTATCAGATCTCCCTTGTTTTTTTGTTAATGCCGAACAAACAAAAAAAAAGTGCATCTGTAATTTGGCAAGGTGATGTGCTTCATTCTTTATGCGGGGGGCACGTGTTTGCGATTTGGCGACAGATTGCTAATCGATATTTAGAGGGGAAAAGAAACATTCTCTCAGAGAGAGACAGAGACAGAGTCGGAGACCGACCGACCGACAGACGGACAGAGACAGAAACAGAGAGAGTCAGAATGGAAAAAGAGAGTGGAGAAAGAGAGGAAAGAGAGAGACAGAGAGCAAGACATAGACAGACACAGACATACAGACAGATAAGCAGACACACAGACACAGAGCCTGAGACTCAGAGACAGAGTCGGAGAGAGAGAGAGAGAGAGAGAGAGAGAGAGAGAGAGAGAGAGAGAGAGAGAGACACACACACACACACACACATCCAGACACACACACACACACACACACACACACACACACACACACACACACACACACACACACTCACTCACTCACTCACACACACACACACACACACACACACACACACACACACACACACACACACTCACACGCACACACTCTCTCTCTCTCTCTCTCTCACACACACACACACACACACACACACACACACAGGGAGAGAGCCAGAAAGAAATCTTTATTATTCAATGCCAGTCAGTGTGAAAATTCTGTCATGTCATGTTGACTTCTTGGCTAGCTGAGAAGAGTTGGCGATTCAGGAAAAAAAAAGGGGGGGGGGGTGAAAGGAAGCCAGGCACAGGATGATGATGATGATAATGAGGAGGAAGATGACGCTGATGAGGAGGAGGAGGAGGAGGATGACGAGGAGGAGGAGGATGGTGACGATGATGACGATGATGATAATGATGATGATGAGGAGGAGGAGGAGGAGGAGAATGAGAATGACGGTGATGACGATGATGATGATGAGGAGGAGGAGGAGGATGGTGACGATGACGACGACGATGATGATGATAATGATGACGATCTTGATGAGGATGATGACGATGACGAGGAGGAGGAGGAGGAGGATGACGGTGGTGAGGATGATGACGATGATGATGATGATGATGATGACGACGAGGAGGGGGAGGAGGACGATGATGAGGAGGAGGATGACGATGATGATGATGATGATGATGATGATGATGATGATGATGATGATGATGATGATGACGATGATGATGACGATGATGAGGATGATGATGACGATGATGATGACGATGATGATGATGATGATGATGATGATGAGTCAGGGGTGACAGTTATCCTGTTCAAACGTGTTGGGAAACAAGAGAATTTGCTCTGCCAAATTGAGATGGACAAGGAAGTTTTGTTTTGTGTTTAGAGTCTGTTTTTGTTTGTTTGTTTGTTTGTTTGTTTTTAAATTAGCCATGTCAACCAGTACTTTCTCTGTCTGTCTTTATCAGTGTTTGCTTCTCTTTCTCTGTCTCTCGGTCTCACTATCGTCGACTTCTCTCTTTCTTTTCCATTGATATTTTTTTTTTTTTTTTTTAATATCATCTAAGCATCCGTTTCTGTTTCTCATCCCATGTCTTGTGGACATGTCTGTCTGTCTGTTATCTCTCTCTCTCTCTCTCTCTCTCTCTCTGTCTCTGTCTCTGTCTGTCTGTCTGGCTGGCTGTCTGGCTGTCTGTCTCTCTCCCTCTCTTTGTGTTTATCTGTATCTGTTTCCGTGTCTCTGTCTCTGACGGGCGCAATAGCTATCTCTCTCTCTCTGTCTCTGTCTGTCTGGCTGGCTGTCTGTCTGTCTGTCTGTCTGTCTGTCTGTCTCTCTCCCTCTCTTTGTGTTTCTCTGTATCTGTTTCCGTGTCTCTGTCTCTGACGGGCGCAATAGCCGAATGGTTAAAGCGTTGGACTTTCAATCTGAGGGTCCCGGGTTCGAATCACGGTGACGACGCCTGGTGGGTAAAGGGTGGAGATTTTTTCCGATCTCCCAGGTCAACATATGTGCAGACCTGCTAGTGTCTGAACCCCACTCGTGTGTATAGGCAAGCAAAAGATCAAATACGCACGTTAAAGATCCTTTAATCCATGTCAACGTTCGGTGGGTTATGGAAACAAGAACATACCCAGCATGCACACCCCCGAAAACGTAGTATGGCTGCCTACATGGCGGGGTAAAAACGGTCATACATGTAAAAGCCCACTCGTGTGCATACGAGTGAAAGCAGAAGAAGAAGAAGAAGAAGTCTCTGTCTCTCTGTCTCTGTCTGTCTGTCTCTCTTTCTGTCTCTCTGTCTCTGTCTTTGTCTCTGTCTCTCTCTATCTCTGTCTCTGTCTGTCTGTCT
>NC_134886.1:18455562-18468062 GCF_041734735.1 Babylonia areolata | reverse complement strand
CTTTGGGAAAATTATGTTGCAGAAATCCACTCATGAGCACACACACACACACGCACGCACGCACGCACACACACACACACACACACACACACACACACAGATATATATATATATATATATATATATATATAGAGAGAGAGAGAGAGAGAGAGAGAGAGAGAGAGAGAGAGAGAGAGAGAGATATGCATGTACTCAAGGCCATAGTAAGCGCGTTGGGTTATGTTGCTGGTCAGGCATCTATCCAGCAGATGTGATGTAGAGTGTATGGTTTTGTTCCCAACTCAGTGATTTCAAGGTGACTACCTTTGTGTGTGTGTGTGTGTGTGTGTGTGTTTCAACCTGACGATATTAGTGGTGCTTATGACCACGTAACATGACTATGTGATGGTTCTCAGGCAGGGAAATGTCGAAGCATGGCTACCACTCATGGATGTGGTAACATACTTAAATACTTCAGCGTTGCCAAAGAGCTTCATTCTCTACAGTCCTCAGCCAGTTTGCTGGTGCCACCCCATTGTCTGTCAGCATGTCTGAGGTCTGTCTCCACTGTTTGCTGGTGCCACCCCATTGTCTGTCAGCATGTCTGAGGTCTGTCTCCACTGTTTGCTGGTGCCACCCCATCGTCTGTCAGCATGTCTGAGGTCTGTCTCCACTGTTTGCTGGTGCCACCCCATCGTCTGTCAGCATGTCTGAGGTCTGTCTCCGCTGTTTGCTGGTGCCACCCCATAGTCTGACAATTCTGAGTTCTCTCTCGACTGCTTGCTTTTGTCACCCCATCGTCTGTCGACATGTCTGAGGTCTGTCTCTCCACTGTTTGCTGGTGTCACCCCATCGTCTGCCAACATGTCTGAGGTCTGTCTCCACTGTTTGCTGGTGTTACCTCATCGTCTGTCAACATGTCTGAGGTCTGTCTCCACTGTTTGCTGGTGTCACCCCATCGTCTGTCGACATGTCTGAGGTCTGTCTCCACTGTTTCCTGGTGTTACCTCATCGTCTGTCAACATGTCTGAGGTCTGTCTCCACTGTTTGCTGGTGTCACCCCATCGTCTGTCGACATGTCTGAGGTCTTTCTCCACTGTTTGCTAGTGTTACCCCATCGTCTGCCAACATGTCTGAGGTCTGTCTCCACTGTTTCCTGGTGTTACCTCATCGTCTGTCAACATGTCTGAGGTCTTTCTCCACTGTTTGCTGGTGTTACCTCATCGTCTGCCAACATGGCTGAGGTCTGTCTCCACTGTTTGCTGGTGTTACCTCATCGTCTGTCGACATGTCTGAGGTCTTTCTCCACTGTTTTCTGGTGTCACCCCATCGTCTGTCGACATGTCTGAGGTCTTTCTCCACTGTTTGCTGGTGTCACCTCATCGTCTGCCAACATGTCTGAGGTCTGTCTCCACTGTTTGCTGGTGTCACCCCATCGTCTGTCGACATGTCTGAGGTCTTTCTCCACTGTTTGCTGGTGTTACCTCATCGTCTGCCAACATGTCTGAGGTCTGTCTCCACTGTTTTCTGGTGTCACCCCATCGTCTGTCGACATGTCTGAGGTCTTTCTCCACTGTTTGCTGGTGTCACCCCATCGTCTGTCGACATGTCTGAGGTCTTTCTCCACTGTTTGCTGGTGTCATCCCATCGTCTGTCGTCATGTCTGAGGTCTCTCTCCACTGTTTGCTGGTGTTACCTCATCGTCTGTCGACATGTCTGAGGTCTTTTCTCCACTGTTTGCTGGTGTCACCCCATCGTCTGTCGACATGTCTGAGGTCTTTCTCCACTGTTTGCTGGTGTCATCCCATCGTCTGTCGTCATGTCTGAGGTCTCTCTCCACTGTTTGCTGGTGTCACCCCATCGTTTGTTGTCATGTCTGAGGTCTGTCTCCACTGTTTGCTGGTGTCACCCCATCGTCTGTCGACATGTCTGAGGTCTGTCTCCACTGTTTGCTGGTGTCACCCCATCGTCTGTCGACATGTCTGAGGTCTGTCTCCACTCTTGTTTTTCGCCAGTTCATGTGGTAACGGTGATTGGAAAATACGTTTCACGATAAATATATGAAGGTGGTGTGGATCTGCAAGTGCTTGACGAAGGTTCTTTCAAGAGCAGAATTATTGGGGAGGGGAGTTCAGCTAAGGAGTTTGGTCTACAGTCTCCCTGTGGTTTTGAGCAGTTGATGTAAGTCTCCAGCCCCCTATGTTACCGTGCACATGATGTAAGTCATTTTTCTTTTAACACAAAGGAGGGAAGCTACCCGCATTGGGGTGGGCCAAGTCTAAGGAACACTTCGTCTTCTTCTTCCCCTCTCTCTGTTTCTGTCTGCCTGTCTGTCTGTCTATCTGTATGTCTGTCTGACTCTCTCTCTCTCTCTCTCTCTCTCTCTCTCTCTCTCTCTCTCTCTCTCTCTCTCTCTCTCTCTCTCTCTCTCTCTCTCTCTCTCTCTCTCTCTCCCTCTCTTTCTCTCTCTTTCCAGCTGATCTCTGAATTGCATTTTCCATTAACACAAAACTACTAATCGGATATGACCTCCTGAAAACAAAAATTAGAAAAAAATAAGATCAAAAACTAACAAAAAGCAGTAGTAATAGTAGTATTTGTATTTGTATTACTCTTTTTGTCACAACAGATTTCTCTGTGTGAAATTCGGGCTGCTGTCCCCAGGGAAAGTGCGTCACTACACTGAAAGCGCCACCCACTTTTTTGTATTTTTTTCTGCCCGCAATTATATTTGTTTTCCTATCCAAGTGGCTTTTTCTACAGAATTTTGCCAGGGACAACCCTCTTGTTACGTGCGCTAAATATATAAATGTGTGTATGTATGGATGGATATTTTATTCTAATGATTTACGCTATGTAAAGTGTGTACAAAATATATACACCCAACTGTCGCCTGCGTTGGAATTTGCTACCTGGACAATGGTATTGTATTGCACTGTATTGTATTGCATTGTATTGTATAGTATTGTATTGTATTGCACTGCATTGTATTGTATATTATTGTATTGTATTGTATTGTATACCTATCGCGTTGTGTTGCTTTGGATTACATTGTATTGTATTGCATTGTATTGTGTTGTATTGTATTGTATATTATTGTATTGTATTGTATACCTATCGCGTTGTGTTGCTTTGGATTACATTGTATTGTATTGTATTGTATTGTATTGCATTGTATTGTGTTGTATTGTATTGTATATTATTGTATTGTATTGTATACCTATCGCGTTGTGTTGCTTTGGATTACATTGTATTGTATTGTATTGTATTGTATTGTATTGTATTGTATTGTATTGTATTGTATTGCATTCCTTTTCTGCCACAATAGACTTGTCTGTGTGGAATTTGGAGAGCTGTCCCCAAAGGAGAGCGCGTGGCCATAGTGCAGATCCACCCCAATTAAAAGAGAGAGAAAAAAAAAGAGTCTGGTCTGCAAGTATGTTTCTTTTGCTGCCTGCAGAACTGTGCCAGAGACAACTCTGGAGTTATTTTTCGTGTGTTAAGTACATAATGCACAAGAGACCTCGGTTTACCGTCTCATCTGAAAGCAAAGGATTACGAAACACCAGACCTAAGATCGTGTTCGTTTTGGTGTGTTTTGGGGTTTGTAATTTTTTTTTCTTTCTTTCTTTCTTTCAAACCTCACTGGCGTACATGTGAATGGAGTCTACCCAAGTGTACGGAGCAGACATTCATTATTCATCAGTCCCCCCCACAAGAAATGGGATTGTTTCCAGTCTCTTTTAAGCACAAGGAAAAACAAACGAACTCTGCTTCTCGTTGATCAGATTCCATCAGTGTTTCCAAGCGTTTCTTCCTGGACAGAAGTGATTTATTTTGTGTCTGCAGTAATCTGTGTTTGTTTCTTTTGTTTTGCTTGTTTGTTAGTTAGTTGATTGGTTGATTGATTGGTTGGTTGGTTGATTGATTGGTTGGTTGGTTGATTGATTGGTTGGTTGGTTGGTTGATTTATTGGTTTGTTCGTTTGTTTCCTTGCTTGTCTCCATCCTCTACTCCCTCCTCATCTTGTCGTTTTTTTGTCGTCGTCGTCGATGTTGTTGTTGTTGTTGTTGTTGTTGTTGTTCTTCTTCTTCTTCTTCTTCTCCTCCTCCTCCTCCTCATCCTCCTTCTTCTTTTTCTTCTTCTTCTACTTCTTCTTCTCCTCCTCCTCCTCCTCCTCCTCCTCCTCCTCCTCCTCCTCCTCCTTCTTCTTCTTCTTCTTCTTCTTCTTCTTCTTCTTCTTCTTCTTCTTTTCGTCCTCCTCCTCCTGCTCCTCCTTCTTCTTCTTAATTGACAGAGCTAACGCTATTTGGAAACGGCGAAAAATGATACCGAGGTAAGAAATCAGTCATCTTTGGAGTCTCAATTGTTCTAACAGGTAGACATAAATATCTCCGTGGAAGAACTGGTCAGCCGCAGGACGTTCGATGCCGTGGTCATCAGTCATCATCCTTTCTGAGCCCCGCTTCGGCATGGGTTTCTATCCGTGCGCAAGTCACACTTTGCTCCAATTGCCCCCGCCTCTGTCCAGGTGTGAATGGGAACCTACCTTCGGTTGGGGGAAATTAAGACAGCGAAAGGAGCCTGGACCCTTGGTCCCTGGTGAACTCTGGATCACAAGTCCAACGCCCCAAGCCAATCTGCCACGGTGCCTGTCTAGTTATTCCAGAGAGTTCATTCAAAGAAAACTTCCAACACAGTCATTATATGTGGTATGTTCAGACGTAAACTATAAATAACGATGACCACTTTATAGCAGCAGATATATTTTCATCTAAAATGTCTTGCTGTTTTTTTTTTTTTTTTTTGTGTTTTTTTATAACCCCCACCCCCCTTCTCTCTCTCTCCCTCTCTCTCTCTCTCTCTGTCTCTGTCTCTCTCTCTCTGGTGCAGTGGTTGACAACAGTCTATCATGGTTTGATCGCATTTCGATGTTACGTAAAAATGTAGCGAAAGAGGTGTATCAGTGCTAGCTACATGAGATATTGCCAAGCCCTGTACCAATTGTATGTCTTGTTCAGTCGCGGGGGGAAAAAAAAAAAAAAAAAAAAAAAAAAAAAAACCCACCAACCTTGAGTGGCTTTTCCACTGGGAATGCGTGGGTTTTCCGGCAATATTATTTACAAAGTTTCAGAAGTTCGCGAGTGTGATTGGTTCGCCCCTCTCCATCCATCCCCTCTTCCACACACACACACACACACAGACACACACGAACACACACACACGCGCGCGCGCGCGCGCACGCGCGCACGCACGCACGCACGCACACACACACACACGCACACACACACGCACACACACACACACACACACACACACACACACACACACACACACACCGCGGTAAATTAAATCTAAGTCCTGCACCTGGTGACCACATCACTGCACCCCACACCCACAGCCACACCCCCACACACCCACACCCACACCCACACCCCTCTCCCCACCAACTACGTGAATCCATCTTCTCCGCTTGCATTTTTCATGCTTCAATCGAGCTGAGCCGATGTGCATAGCTTGAATCTTTCATTGTACATTGTTTACCGGAGACAAGGGGAGAGAGAGAGAGAGAGAGGGAGCGTGAATTTAGAGAGCGGGGAGAGGGAGGTTGAGGTAGAATGGAAAGAGAGAGAGAGAGAGAGACAGACAGACAGGCAGACATCTAGGCAGACAGTAAGAGGGGGCAGAGAGGGAGAGAGAGAGAGAGAGACGTGGGGAGATGGAGGGAGAGAGCTGGGGAAAGAGAGGAGATTAGGATGGTTGAGAGAGAGATGGGGAGTGAGGGGAGGGGGCGGTGAGGAGGGTGGAGGGGCGGTGGGGAGGGTGGGGGGGTGCAATGGAGGGATAGAGACAGACAGATAGACAGTTTGTGTCACAATTTCCGTGCCTCGGCATCTCTGTATTTCTCTTTCCCCATCTCTCTCTCTCTCTCTCTCTCTCTCTCTCTCTCTCTCTCTCTCTCTCCCTCCCTCTCTCTCCTCCCTCTCTCTGTGTCTTTCTCTATCTGTCTGTCAAGGCCTGACTAAGCGCGTTGGGTTACGCTGCTGGTCAGGCATCTGCTTGGCAGATGTGGTGTAGCGTATATGGATTTATCCGAAAGCAGTGACACCTCCTTGAGCTACTGAAACTGAAACTGCCTGTCAGTCTGACAGTCTCTCTGTTTCTCGCTTTGTCTGTCTGTCTCTCTGTCTTTCTGTCTATGTCTCTCTCTGCCTCTGTCTTTATGTCCCTCTGTCTACGTCTCTCTCTGTCTGTCTGTCTCTGTCTCTATCTGTCTGTCTCTCTTGTCTATGTCCCTGTCTCTCTCTGTCTGTCTGTCTCTGTCTCTGTCTGTCTCTCTTGTCTATGTCCCTGCATCTGTCTGTCTGTCTGTCTGTCTGTCTCTGTCTCTCTCAATGTGTAGGCATAATTAGTTTTCCTAACCCGAGAGGTGTGGACAGGGGGACACATTATGTCGCACAATATTCCACTCCCCCACCTGATGCCCCTCCACTTAGCGCGGCCAGTGCACATGTACCGTGTGTGTGTGTGTGTGTGTGTGTGTGTGTGTGTGTGTGTGTGTGTGTGTGTGTGTGTGTGTGTGTGTGTGTGTGTGTGTGTGTGTGTGTGTGTGTGTGTGTGTGTGTGTGTGTGTGTGTGTGTGTGTGTGTGTGTGTGTGTATCTGTGTGTGTGTGTGTGTGTGTGGACGCTCTCCTAACGACCGACTTTCCACGACAGTCTGGACACTTCTTTGTCTGTCTGTCTGTCTGTCTGTCTGTCTGTCTGTCTGTCTGTCTGTCTCTCTCTCTCTCTCTCTCTCTCTCTCTCTCTCTCTCTCTCTCTCTCTACACGCAGGAAAAACCCCAGGAAGAGCGTAGCACTTCACCATATCCCCAAGAAAAAAAAAAACCCAAAAAACTTCCCATGTCGTTCTTCCCTTTTTTTTGTGCGTGAGACTGAAGTGTGAACCTCTCGTGTGATGTTGACACCTGGATAATTAGGTCACGAAAAGGAAGCGTACGTCGGCTATGAAATGAAGCATGAAGACGTCGTTCAAAAGGAAACAAAGATACGAGCATCCTTTGGAGAAAATTAGCATTGATGATGTTTCAGTTTCAGTTTCACTTTCTCAAGGAGGCGTCACTGCGTTCGGACAAATCCATACACGCTACACCACATCTGTTGAGCAGATGCCTGACCAGCAGCATAACCCAACGCGCTTAGTCAGGCCTTGAGTGCATGCTTACATATTTGTGTACCTATGAAAGTGGATTTCATTTTACGTAATTTCGCCAGAGGACAACACTCTCGTTGCCATGGGTTCTTTTTCAGTGCGCCAAGTGCGTGCTGCACACGGGACCTCGGTTTATCGTCTCATCCGAAAGACTAGACGCTCAGTTTGATTTTCCAGTCAAACTTAGGAGAAAGGGCGAGAGCGGGATTCGAACCCACACCCTCACGGACTCTCTGTATTGGCAGCTGAGCGTCTTAACCATTCTGCCACCTTCCTCCTTGTTGATGATGAAGGTGGGCAAATGTTATTCTATAGTATGCACAGTTTATGAGGACATGGATATCATGGTTCCGTTCATTTACATTGACAACGTTCAGAATACTATTTCATCAAGAGAGCTTTACGGCGCAGAAATGAGATTAGACGAATCCATTGACCCAGTATTTGTTGATCCTACGAACAAAACTGTTGTACATTTGCTTAGAATGTTGGTTGTAGAAACCGCGGAGAACAAATTGATTTCGGGGAGAGTTCAAAGACTTCGTTGTAACCCTACATGTGGGAAGACATAATGTGCAGTGTGTAAGTGAAGGTTCTGAATCAGGGCCATGGTTATAATGAGTGCACTGCGTGCATTTTCCACCAGCATATATTTTACTCTTTTCGAATACGGAAAGAGAAGTGGGGAAGTTTTATAGATCTCTGTCGGTGTGGCCCATTATCTTACAGACACATTCGCTTACATTGTGAAAGTTATTGATGCTTCAGTCGGGACGTTTGCTTTGGGGTCCAAATGGCGGCGCATTCAGGACTGTGCTTGATGCATCTCCATCATGCAAAGATCGGGTGCTTGTGAGTGTTGGACGTGAACTGTACTTAGCCAGCATTCGTGATGCAGCAGTCGGGATTTTCTTTTATCCCGGGGGGTCGTTGGCCATAACTCCCGCCTTAACCCTGATAGGTCGTTGGCCATAACTCCCACCTTAACCCTGATAGGTCGTTGGCCATAACTCCCGCCTTAACCCTGATAGGTCGTTGGCCATAACTCCCACCTTAACCCTGATAGGTCGTTGGCCATAACTCCCACCTTAACCCTGATAGGTCGTTGGCCATAACTCCCACCTTAACCCTGACAGGTCGTTGGCCATAACTCCCATCTTAACCCTGATAGGTCGTTGGCCATAACCCCCACCTTAAAACTGACTAGTCGTTGGCCATAACTTCCACCTTAACCCTGATAGGTCGTTGGCCATAACCCCCACCTTAACCCTGACAGGTCGTTGGCCATAACTCCCATCTTAAAACTGACAGGTCGTTGGCCATAACTTCCATCTTAACCCTGATAGGTCGTTGGCCATAACTCCCATCTTAACCCTGTGGGGTTTCTGTTGTTGCTGTTGTTTTGTTTTGTTTTGTTTTGTTGTTCTTCTTCTTGTTTTCGTTTGTGGCTGTTTTTACCCCGTCGTTTGGGCAGCCGTACTCCGCTCACAGTGATGTGCATGTTTGGTAAGTTCTGGTTTTCACAACTCACAGAAGAACAATTACATTGATTGGGGGATCTTTAACTTTCGTCATATCGTCAAAGGGGCAGCAAGTGTCGGTTGTTTCGTAGTGTGGAATGCTCATTGGGCTTGCTTTTATATATATATATATATATATATATATATATATATATATATATATATATATATATATATATATATATATATATATATGTATGTATGTATATATGTATGTATGTATGTATGTATGCGTGTGTGTGTGTGTGTGTGTGTGTGTGTGTGTGTGTGTGTGTGTGTGTGTGTGTGTGTGTGTGTGAAGGGGGTATTCATCACTCACACACACACACACACACACACACACACACACACACACACACACACACACACTCATACATACATACATACATATATACATACTATATATACATACATACATACATACATATCCACACACACACACACACACACACACACACACACACACACACACACACACGATGAATCTTTCTAACACCATACCGATATCACCAGAACGACGAAACAAATGATAAAGGCAGGCAGCGATAGTGCCTTTTGTTTTTTGATCACCGCATGAAATAACTGGCAACCTTCACAGTTCCGGAGTAAGAGCCTCAGAGTACCCCTGCGTGGCTTACGCTCTGGGTAAAATAGAGCTGTTCCAGATGAACCCGGGGTCTGTGGAGACAGGCCTGGACAGATCCCTGGGGGCAAACTTCAACTGGTCAGACCGGACTCCTACGCCCTCCCCCATGCCCAAACTGAATTTCACTCACGTAGTAATGCGTACAGGGATTTAATCCAGGCTTTCCTGAAATGACTTCCTAAGGGTCAGTTTGACCCATTTAGAATGAACACAGGGTATCGAAGAAGAGCTTGCCCCCATTATTTGCCTTCGTCAAATGATGATATAGAGGAGAGAGAGCTGGATCAGTAGAGGCGAGTTCAGAAGGAGGCCCCCCTTTCTTTTTGCAATTGTATCGTGGTGTATTATATTGTATTCAATCGTATCGTATCGTATTACATTGCATTGCATTCTATTGTAATCTATTGTATTGTATCGTATTGCATTGCATCGTATTGCATTGCTTTGTATTCCATTGCATTGTTTTGCTTTGTATTTTGTTGCATTGTATTGTATAGCATTGTTATTGCACTGTATTGCATTGTATTGACTGTTTGTGACAACAGATTTATCTGTATGAAATTATGGCTGCTCTTCCCAGGGACAGCGCGTCGCTACACTGATATCGTCAACTTTCTGCCTGTAATTTTATATGTTTTTCTATCGAAATGAATTTTTCCCACAGCATTTTGTCACGGGCAACACTTTTGTTGCCGTGGGTTCTTTCATGTGCGCTAAGCACATGCTGCATACAGGACCTCGGTTTATCGTTTCATGCGAATGACTAGCGTCCTGACCACCGGAAAAGGTCTGGTGATTGGGAAGAAAATACTGGGGACTGTAGGAATCGAACCAATGCTCTCAGATTCTCTAGCTTCCTAGCTTTCTAGGCGGACGCGTAATCACTAGGCCAACACTCCACTTGGTCAAACCCGTGTGGGAGTGGGGAAGGGGGGGGGGGGGGGGGGGGGGGGGGGGGGGTAAGACGTCGATGTTGACCAGCCACAAAGGACAGCCAGGGATCAGACGTGGCTTGCCCAGAATGACCCCGGGGGTGCAAAATCCAGCGGCGGGGTTAGTTTGAGGCTATGACACCGGATAGCTCGACGTTACAGCACATTGAGTTGTGTAGGCGTTTGTGCGGAAGGGAACATGGATCGAGTTGATGTTAACAATATGTCAGTATTCATCCTCAAAGGTCGGGTCGTTCCTTTACCGTGTGGTCGATGAGTGTTGTTCTATGCTATGCAGGAGGAAGTGAGTGAGAGGAAGAAGAAGCAGAAGCAGAAGAAGAAGAGGTGGTTGATATTTCTGTCAGAGGAAGTTGTTCGTTCTGTTGGGTGGCGTCATGCTGTTCGCTTGGAGTTGTGTGGGTCATAGTGGTTTTTTGTGGGGGGGTTTTGTGGGTAAATGTTTATTGCTAAATGCGGGGTCATGTTGTGGTCAACAATAATAACAGTAAAACAACAACAGTAACTTTTTTTTTTTTATATAAATATGCTAACCACCACCACCAGAAGGACGACAGCAATTAAAGCAGCAACAATGATACCATCAAAACAGCAGCAACACCTTCGTGCTTGTCGTTTTGACTTATTCTGTCGCACGGTGACCGTGGCAGCGTGAGAAGGCTGGGAACGATGTTGTGCTTCTGATTCATAAGTCAGTTCATTTTACCCACCAGTCACTTCATTCATCAACCAATAAATCAATCATCTAGTTATCTAAATACACGGAGTTTGTAGAATCAATCTAGTAATATCGAGGTGTGGTTTTCTTTGTCAATGGCCGACAGGACTTTGAACACTCATACGAAGAGACGCGATCATTCCGGTTCGTGTTTCAGTTTCTAGAAGTCAAAGCGTACGGAACGATCAATCATATGCTGCACACACACACATCTGCTTTGGGGAAAAAGTGTGTGTGTGTGTGTGTGTGTGTGTGTGGAGGGTGAGGGTGGGGAGTTGCTTGGCCTTGGCAATAAATCCAACAGGATGGCCCGGCCCAGAGACACGGGAGAGACATTCAGCAGCTTGCTTTACACGTTGAGGTCGGACCTTTTAATCAGAGAACCGCTCCATCACACGCACCCCTCCCCCTCCCCCCGTGAATCTATCGCCCCCCCCCCCCCCCCCACCCCCCCCACCTCCCCAAACAGAGGAGGGGCTAGGCACAGCAACATGCAGTGACCGGCGAGTGGTGAGAATCAAAGCCATGGGGGGGAGGGGGGCGGTTCTCTTTTCCTCAATTTCACTTTTCTCTAGAAGGCATCCATATACACTACACCACATCTGCTGGGCAAATGCTTGGCAGTAGCATATCCCAACTCGCTTATCAGACCTTGAGTGTATGTTTGTATATTTCTGTACCCGTCAGAGTGGATTTCTGTTTACGTGAATTTGCCTGAGGACAACACTATTGTTGCCATGTTGTTGTGTTTTTTTCTTCTTCTTTTCTTTTCTGTGTGCCAAGTGCGTGCTGCACACGGGACCTCGGTGTATCGTCTCATCCGAAAGACCAGATGCTCATTTTAATTTTTCAGTCAAACTTGAGAGAAAGGTCGAGAGCGGGATTCGAACCCACACCCTCACGGACTCTCTTATATTGGCAGCTGAGTGTCTTAACCATTCTGCCACCTTCCTCCTTAGAAAATACAGTCATCCCCTGCGTGATTCGGACCCGCCAGCCGTTCTGCCCAACTCGTGGTGCACTGAGGAGGAAAACCTGGCCCTGCGCGGTGAATCTCCACGAGAAGCTCTGGGGGACCACCTGCTGCTCTGCAGAGGACGGCGGACTTCGCGCTGCAGACCGGACCGGCCATCTGACAGCATGACCTGGGGAACACGGAAGAAGAAGAAGAAGCCTTGACTTCAGGGTTAGAAGTTCAGCGCGCTATCCACTGTGCTGCGGGGACCCCGATGGGCGAACTGAGGGGCCAAGAACAACGAAATCAGTGACCGGAAGTGGTGAGAATCAAGGCCATGGGCGAACTGAGGGGCCAGGAACAACGACATCAGTGACCGGAAGTGATGAGAATCAAGGTCATGGGGGAACTGAGGACCCAGGATCAACGACATCAGTGACCGGAAGTGGTGAGAATCAAGGTCATGGGCGAACTGAGGAGCCAGGAACAACGACATCAGTGACCGGAAGTGATGAGAA
>NC_134886.1:18438062-18445562 GCF_041734735.1 Babylonia areolata | reverse complement strand
TTTCAGATCGGTTTGCATCCCGAAACACCTGAGGCCACCTGACATTATCATTCTGTCCTGACTGATCGAGAGAATGAATGACTGAATGACTGAATGAATGGATGAATGAAATGCATGGTATATTCATGTACAGGCCATGGCCGCTATGAATTTGAAGGGAAGTGTAGCAAAATAATGTTATCACGCATAATATTAATCAGCACACGCTTATTTACAAACGAGCACATAATTATTATGTACTATAAACACATTGTGGCTCCGAGTTACAGGCTCGATACAGAAACAGACTTTTTTTTTTTTTTTTCGACTTTAACTCACTCAATACGGCCAGTCCTCTCTTCTTCTCTTCACAGACCCTTCAGATGTCCAGTGGGTGTCTGAATGAACCAACCTTTAGCTTCCGCCGTCAGAATTGTGGTATTCTTTGTCAACGTTCACCTGTTCAGTATAAGAGCCTTCCGCTTGCAGTATTTTGATGATGGTATTTGGCGTGAAACGCTGTTAACGTCGTCTCTTTCGCCGTTCGTATGGAGAGAGTTAACCTGAGACAGACAGACAAAGACAGGCACAGAGAGAGAGAGAGAGAGAGAGAGAGAGAGAGAGATTTTGGGAGTAGAGATACAGAGAAAGATGCATTCCAGCACTTCATTTCTCGCGCGAGAGATAGCACAATGATGTTACATAAACATACAACCAACCAAACAGAATTAACCTTATAACATTCTAAGTCAACACTTCGTGAAAGCTGACCAACCACACCGAAGAAGTAACAGAAACACTTTGGTTTTGTTTGTTTTGTTATGAAATGAAATAGGTGAAGCCTTTGAACTGAAAAGCAAAACAGCTGTTATGTAAATAAGAAAAAAAAGAGAGAAAATTCTAAATATGTAATGACGAACCAATTCTTGATTCTTGATGATGGTACACACATGTTGTGCATAATATAGACAGAGATAGATAGATAGATAGGTAGATAGATAGATAGATAGATAGATAGATAGATAGATAGATAGGTAGACACAGACAGAAGAGAGGTAGGGAAAGAGATTTCTTGTATGTCGTAGGATGAGTCCATAGATCACACGTGTTGTGTTGTGTTGTGTTGTGTTGCGTTGCGTCGTATTGTGTTGCCCTGTGTTGTGTTGTGTTGTGTTGTGTTGTGTTGCGTTGCGTTGTATTGTGTTGCGCTGTGTTGCGCTGTGTTGTATTGTGTTGTGTTGTGTTGTGTTGCGCTGTGTTGTGTTGTGTTATATTGTGTTGCGCTGTGTTGTATTGCGCTGTGTTGTGTTGTGTTGCGTTGTGTTGTGTTGTGTTGCGCTGTGTTGTGTTGTGTTGTGTTATATTGTGTTGTGTTGTGTTGTGTTGTGTTGCGCTGTGTTGTGTTGTGTTGTGTTGCGCTGTGTTGTGTTGTGTTGTGTTGCGCTGTGTTGTGTTATATTGTGTTGCGCTGTGTTGTGTTGTGTTGTGTTGTGTTACAGAGATAGATGGCTAGATAGAGAGACAAACAGACAGACAGAGACACAAACAGACAAACAGACAGACAGAGACTGAAGAGAGGTTGAGAGAGAGAGAGAGAGTTTTTACATCGGTATTAAAATGAAACGTTCCCTCCCTTCCCCCCACGCCCCTCTCCCCCCCCTCCCCCACGCCCCGCCCTCACACCTCATGCCCCCTCCTCCGTTAATTGTAGGTCGGGACCATGACCAGGTTGAATTATTCATAAGGACACCGCAAAGAAAGATTGAGTAGAAATACAAAAACAGAAACAAAAACACAACCAAAAGAAGTTTGAAAGTTTAAATAATTCATGAGGGAAAATAAAATTAATGGGAACAAAATGCAACGAGCACTTCTTGTTCACAGACCCGTGGTAACAAACTGCTATTTGAGGAGGGCACAACAACAGGTAATGTATGTCGATACTGGAAAACAGCTGTTATTTGCCGAGGGTCATTTAACGAGTTGAATCCAATCCAGGGCGCATTCATTAACCTCTTAATTTCCTTGGTGCCAGACTGATGTACGTGTTCAGAGAGCACCTCACTCGCAGGGGGGCCAAGTGGTTTGAGCGCCCGAGTTTCCTGGATCAGATCCCTGGTATCAACGTACCTGGTGAGTTAAAGGTGGAGACTGCTTTCCGATCTCCCAGGTCAACATAATTATGTGCAGACATGCTTGTGTCTGAACCCTTTTCGTGTGTAAACGCATGCAACAAACATCAAATATGCACGTTAAAGATCCTGTAATCCATATCAGCGTTCGGTGGGGTGTGGAAATAATAACATACCCAGCATGCACACCCCGTAACACGGAGTATGGCTACTGCCTATATGGCGGGCTGAAAAGGGTAATGCACGTAAAAGCCCGCTCATACATGTTTGAAGAGTTTCGAAAGGATTAAGATGCCGAACTCAGCTGAGTGGTATATTCACCGAAAAGAAAGAAAGAAAGAAACAAAAAAAAAAGAAGAAGAGATGGATTTGGTGAACAGTAACACACCTTTGATCAGTGGTGGTTATTGTGTCGGGGTGGGGGAGAGGGTGTGGTGGGTGGGGTCGGGGGGGGGGGCAGGGACAGGAAGAGGAAAAGGGTAAACCTCAATGGAGGTGACACAGCGTGCAGACACATCCCCTGGCAAGGAGTGGAAAAGCCCGGTTTAGGGTCAGTTTCTGTTTTCAGGGTTAGTGTCTGTTCTCTAGTGTCACAGGGTCAGTGTCTGTTCTCAGGGTCACTTCCTGTTCGCAGGGTCAGTGTCTGTTCTCAGGGTCACTTCCTGTTCTCAGGGTCACTTCCTGGAGTCATTTCCTGTTCTCAGGGTCACTTCCTGTTCGCAGGGTCACTCCCTGGGGGTCACTTCCTGTTCGCAGGGTCACTGTCTGTTCTCAGGGTCACTTCCTGTTCGCAGGGTCACTGTCTGTTCTCAGGGTCACTTCCTGTTCTCAGGGTCACTGTCTGTTCTCAGGTCCGCTTCCTGTTTCAGGGTCACTGTCTGTTCTCAGGGTCACAGGGTCAGTTTCTGTTCTCAGTGTCCCTTCCTGTTCTCAGGGTCACTGTCTGTTCTCAGGGTCACTTCCTGTTCGCAGGGTCACTGTCTGTTCTCAGGGTCACTTCCTGTTCTCAGGGTCACTGTCTGTTCTCAGGGTCACTTCCTGTTCTCAGGGTCACTTTCTGTTCTCAGGGTCACTGTCTGTTCTCAGGTCCGCTTCCTGTTTCAGGGTCACTGTCTGTTCTCAGGGTCACAGGGTCAGTTTCTGTTCTCAGTGTCCCTTCCTGTTCTCAGGGTCACTGTCTGTTCTCGGGGTCACAAGGTCACTTCCTGTTCTCAAGGTCAGTTTCAAGAAAGTTTCAAGAAACTGAACTGAACTGAACGCGCTCAAAATGTTTCAACAAAAATAAAAGATATATTCGTTGTATATGAACACAGCCAGGAACATACAGTGGAAGTTCATTGACAAAACAAAAAAAAAAAAAAAAAGTAAACGAACATGATTAAGAAAAAAAGAAGATAATAATAATAATTAAAAAAAAAAAATGTTTTAAAAAGCTTGTCTACACATTTTGGACAGTTGGATCCCAGAGCCAGACGCCGGGACGAGGGAACCTGAACTCAGCAGAACTGAAGTGCAGGCGTCGAGACGTCCAGGCCTCCAGGCCACAAAACGGCTTACACTCCGCAGACAGCCAGATAATCCTTTCCTCAAGTGTCTTGCATGGGACCCCCTCTGTCCTCCTTCCCACCAACACCCCCTCCCACCCATCCTCTGCACTTATGCACACATGCACCGCAGCTCACGCGCGCGTCCACGCGTATGCACGCCAGAGAAAAAGAGAGAGAGAAGGGGTGGGGGCGAGGGGGTTGGGGGTTGGGGGGGGGGGGGGGCAGGCAGAGGAGTAGAGAGAGAGAGTGGGGGAGCGAGGAAGACAGAGAGAGAGGGAGAACAGAGGGAGGGGTGCGGCTAGAACACACACACACACACACACACACACACACACACACACACACGCGCGCGCGCGCGCGCGCGCGCGCGCACGCACACACACACACACACACACACACTAACACTAACACATACACACACACTAACACACACACACACACTAACACATACACACTAACACACACACACACACACACTAACACATACACACACACTAACACACACACACACACACACACACTAACACACACACACACACACACACACACACACACACACACACACACACACACACACACACAGTTGATACCCTGACAGTTTTGACCATTTAATATCATTGGTCATGAGGTCCTTATGACGTTGGTGAATGTGTCAACTTTTTTTGGGTGCATATTGATACTAACACCAATACAAATAACAATAACAATTATGATGATACTACTACTTATAATGATGACAATGATAATCATCATCATCATCATCATCATCATCCCCACCACCACCACCACCACCATCATCATCATCATAATGATAATATTAGTCATGTTAATACAGGGTGTCCTCTGGTACATGGTGGGAAGCCAACTATGGGCTCGACATGAGTAGTTCACCGCCATACACGTGCGTGCCGCTCAGATTTGGAAACACACACACACACACACACACACACAGAGAGAGAGAGAGAGAGAGAGAGAGAGAGAGCAAAAAACGGAGACAGGGCGTGGCTTTTTAAGTGGCTGAAATTGCGTGGGAGCTTTATCACGAAAACTGTATACAGGGGAAGAAAAAGAAGGAGATAAATAAATTAAAAGAATGATCGTAGATGCCAGAGAGTGAGAGACAAACAGATCAATCAGCTCAGCGCCACACATCTTCATCAATTCTCTTCCCTAGTCCCGACAGCCTTTCAACCGACACATCCCAAATGATCAGTCTGACATTTCTTCCCTTCCATACTGCACGAAACTAGAACCCCAACTGGGCGTTGGTTCCGTGTCAAATCTCCGTCGTGATCAGTTCAGGAAAATATTCATCAAAAACCCGACAAAAGGGACCGATAAATGTTCATGTCAGTAGATCTTGAACGTGGAAAGAGAATATTCCTAAACAAATGAGATCAGTCGTTTGATAACGAACAATAGATGTCGCGGAGATGAAGACAAGTAATAATCAAAGTAAAATGAAGTCAAAAGTGTGCCCGAAAAGAATCAAAGAAGATCATTTTGTGCTACGACATACAGCATCTGGCATTATTTCCAGATGACATCAATTCCCTCATAGGGCGAATTGAGATGAAACACTATCTCCTCACAACGTCATAGCCACTGGGCGGGTCGGATGTAACGACGCCTGCAACTATCATTCATTGTTCAGTTCGGGTTAGAGAGAGAGAGAGAGAGAGCAGGTGGGGGAGAGAGAAAGAGAGAGAGAGAAAGGGGAGGGGGTAGAGAGACGGAGGGATAGAGAGGGGGAGAAAGAGAGGGAGAGAGAGATAGAGATGGGGGAGGGGGGAGGAAGGGAAGCAGAAAGAGAGAGACAGACAGACATACAGAGACAAAGAGAAACTTAGAAAGAAAGAGAAAGCTCTTCGGATTGACTTGGTCAGTGTTTTACAGTCGATCTGTCTTGTGACTTGCTTGTGGGTTTTTGTTTTTTTGTGTGTTTTTTAATTTTTTTATTTATTTTTTTATTTTGTGTGTATGTGTGTGTTGTGTGTGTGTGTGTGTGTGTGTGTGTGTGTGTGAGAGAGAGAGAGAGAGAGAGAGAGAGAGAGAGAGAGAGAGGGGGCTGTTGTTTGAGGGACGCGGTGGCGGTCTCCACTCTGGGAGGGACGCTCACTCAGTCTGGCTCCGCGACTAAGCCATTATTATCGTTAGTAGGGGTCTTATTAGGTGGTGTCCTAAGTACCTTAAATCAGAACAGGCACCACTGAACACCACCGAAGTGACTCAACAGCAGTGCAGGGTCTCCTTTGGTGTGTGGCCTCCTTGCGACCTAACATTGATGGTTCACTGCGAACTGCCGAAGGTGGAACTGTGACGGACGATCCCGGGTGTGTCCGTGTATAGGGGGAATCTAAATGAGCGGCGTGGGAGTGATGCCACTGAAACGGTGCAGATGATGGGGCAGTAAAAAAGCAAAACCAAACAAAAACAAACAAACAAACAAACAAAAAGAAATCATTTTTATTATAAACCGAAGCGCATTGGGATACTAACACTAATTACAGAGGAAAAACTGGTGTGTTTCTGATTGCAATCTATCTGTAACTCCCAGCATGAAGGCTGGTCAGTTTTACCGCCACTCTGATTAAATGACAACATAAAACGATAAAGAAATAAAACAAGGTGCATACAAATCCCTTAGTAACAATTTCCAGTGACAATGCAAAGCGCTTTCACAGCAGTCATTCACAGCAGCGGAGACATTAGACGGGAGTGTTCAGCAAAAGTTGGGACATACACTGCACGCGTGACCAAACACTACCAGCAATGACTCAGCTGCGTTTGGACAAATCCATGTACGCTACACCACATCTGCTAGGCAGATGCCTGACCAGCAGCGACCCCTCTTGTTTACTGGAAGTGACGGTCTTCAAAGGCGAACGGGTTCAAGGAGAGAACCAGTTCAGCTAGGCGGAGGATGGTGGGGATGTGGAGGTCCTTGATGTCACTCTTCTCCAGGTAGTGCTTTAGAGCCTGCAAACCATCACCGTGAGGGATGCTGGTGTAGAGTGCACCAATGAGATGTCATCACCCTTTTCTCACATAGGCTTTCCTGTTCACACTGTCCTCTTCTCATCACTTGACAACGGGCCTATGGTTGGAAACGTCGTATCCCACTAAACAAAGAAGATTCATCCACCACCAAAAAGGGTGTTTTTTTTTAATAAACTTTAGTTCTTGTCTTTGAAGAATCCTGCAGTCATTTTTGTCTTCTTCCCCAGCGCGCTTAGTTAGTCGTTGAGTGCATGCATGGACATCTTTGTGTACCTGTCACAATGGGTTTCACCAGAGAACAACACTTAATGCTGTCATGGGTTCTGTTTTAGCGCGCCAAGCGCGTGCTGCACACACACGGGACCTCGGTTTATCGTTTCATCCCAATGACGAGTCGCTCAATTTGATTAGCTGGTCAAACTTGGGGAGAAGAGAGGCGACTCGAACCCAGACCCTCACGGACACTGCATTGGCAGAACCACTGTGCCATCCGCATCCATTCTCCACTAACTCAGAAGCATCGAAGGGCATACTCTGCTGGGTGGCCACGCGGAGACTCAACTCCAAGCTCAGTGGGGTGTGTTAGTGTGTTGGCTCCTGTTCTAAAAGCAGCAAAGGCAAATCTGGGCGTGACTGTCACAGAAGGCGAAGAAAAGAACTAGCCAAAACAACAACAACAAAAACAAAAGACAAAATAGGACAAAGCAAAGCAAAAACGAAAAATTTCCTCAAACCAGGGCATGTTTGATACACCAGGAATTCTGTTCATGACGCAAGCGATGCGTTTTATTGTTCTGCTTTCACGTTTAATACCTACTTTTCTTTTTCGTTGCCACAGTGAC
>NC_134886.1:18428062-18430562 GCF_041734735.1 Babylonia areolata | reverse complement strand
ACACACACACACACACACACACACACACACACAGGCAGGCAGGCAGGCCGACCGAGACAGAGAGAGAAAATTTGTACAAAAGCAAAACAAACAAACAAAAACAGTCTCTTTTGCCAGCCTGAGAAAATATACGACGCAGGATAAATGCGTATCTTTGGAAGACCAAATTTGATGTAAAAACTTTAATAAATAAATAAATGCAGTCGAAGTCGATCTAGTCTCTTGAACTGCGAGCGAATTGTTAGTGCTGGACCGGTTTAGAATGGTTGCAGTCGCCTCCAATACGTTTCAAATGCCAGTTTCCAACCCCCCACCCATAATAATAATAATAATAATAATAATAAATAAATAAAATAATAATAAATAAATAAATAAATAAATAAATAAATATCCACAGAACAGAAAGCATTGAACATCGAAGTACGGCAGCAAAAGGAGTAATGGCCTTGTGGTAGCACGTCATGACTGAAAAGCGACAACACAATCTGACGGCATTTGTTCGAACCCCACACTGCTGAAATTTCCACTGGAAAGTGAAGGGTGGTCTTCTATCCCTCCCACTGGAAAATGAAGGGTGGTCTTCTTCCCCTTCCACTGGACATTGAAGGGTGGTCTTCTTCCCCTTCCACTGGAAAATGAAGGGTGGTCTTCTATCCCTTCCACTGGACATTGAAGGGTGGTCTTCTTCCCCTTCCACTGGACATTGAAGGGTGGTCTTATATCCCTTCCACTGGACATTGAAAGGTGGTCTTCTATCCCTTCCACTGGAAAATGAAGGGTGGTCTTCTATCCCTTCCACTGGACATTGAGGGATGGTTTTCTTCCCATTCCACTGGAAAATGAAGGGTGGTCTTCTATCCCTTCCACTGGACATTGAAGGGTGGTTTTCTTCCCTTCCATTGGACATTGAAGGGTGGTCTTCTTCCCCTTCCACTGGACATTGAGGTGGTCTTCTTCCCCTTCCACTAGACATTGAAGGGTGGTCTTCTTCCCCTTCCACTGGACATTGAAGGGTGGTCTTCTTCCCATTCCACTTGACATTAAAGGGTGGTCTTCTTCCCCTTCCACTATATATTGAGGTGGTCTTCTTCCCCTTCCGCTAGAAATTGAGGTGGTCTTCTTCCTCTTCCACTAGACATTGAGGGGTGGTCTTTTCCCCCTTCCACTGGACATTGAAGGGTGGTCTTTTCCACTTCCACTGGACATTGAAGGGTGGTCTTTTCCCTTTCCACTGGACATATAGGGGTGGTCTTCTTTCCTTTCCACTTGACATTGAAGGGTGGTCTTCTTCCCCATCCACTTGACATCACAGGATGGTCGTCTTCCCCTTCCACTATATATTGAGGTGGTCTTCTTCCCCTTCCGCTAGACATTGAGGTGGTCTTTTCCCCCTTCCGCTAGACATTGAGGTGGTCTTTTTCCCCTTCCACTAGACATTGAGGTGTTGTCTTCTTCCCCTTCCACTGGACATTGAAGGGTGGTCTTTTCCCCTTCCACTGGACATTGAAGGGTGGTCTTCTTCCCCTTCCACTGGACATTGAGGTGGTCTTCTTCCCCTTTCACTGGACATTGAAGGGTGGTCTTTTCCCCTTCCACTGGACATTGAAGGGTGGTCTTTTCCCCTTCCACTGGACATTGAAGGGTAGTCTTCTTCCCCTTCCACTGGACATTAAGGTGGTCTTCTTCCCCATCCACTTGACATTGAGGTGGTCTTCTTCCCCTTCCACTGGACATTGAGGTGGTCTTCTTCCACTTCCACTGGACATTGAGGTGGTCTTCTTCCACTTCCACTGGACATTGAAGGGTGGTCTTTTCCCCTTCCACTGGACATTGAAGGGTGGTCTTCTTCCCCTTCCACTATATATTGAGGTGGTCTTCTTCCCCTTCCGCTAGAAATTGAGGTGGTCTTCTTCCCCTTCCACTAGACATTGAGGGGTGGTCTTTTCCCCCTTCCACTGAAAATTGAAGGGTGGTCTTTTCCCCTTCCACTGGACATTGAAGGGTGGTCTTTTCCCCTTCCACTGGACATTGAAGGGTGGTCTTTTCCCCTTCCACTTGACATTGAGGTGTGGTATTCTTCCCCATCCACTTCACATTGAGGTGGTCTTCTTCCCCTTCCACTGGACATTGATGTGGTATTCTTACCCTTCCACTAGACATTGAGGTGTGGTCTTCTTCCCATTCCACTAGACATTGAGGGGTGGTCGTCTTCCCCTTCCACTATATATTGAGGTGGTCTTCTTCCCCTTCCGCTAGACATTGAGGTGGTCTTTTTCCCCTTCCACTAGACATTGAGGGGTGGTCTTTTTTTCGTTTCACTGGACATTGAGGTGTGGTCTTTCCACTTCCACTGGACATTGAGGTGGTCTTCTTCCCCTTCCACTGGACATTTAGGTGGTCTTCTTCCCCATCCAATTGACATTGAGGTGGTCTTCTTCCCCTTCCACTGGACATTGAGGTGGTCTTCTTCCCCATCCACTTGACATTGAGGTGGTCTTCT
>NC_134886.1:18418062-18423062 GCF_041734735.1 Babylonia areolata | reverse complement strand
GGAAAACCTATCACAGACAACTTCTGACTGGATTACCTTTCTCTCCTGTCACCTAACTGGTCGGTCGTCTGACGTCACGGAGCACAGTGACAACAACACACCTGTTGTTGTTTATTTTGGAAAGCTGTCAAGATGTGGCTTCAAAACTTTTTTTGTGTGTGTTCTTTTCCCTAACAAGCAGACACCTTGACAAATGATAAGAGATAATGAGAAGTAAAAATAAGGACTACACGGAAGAGACAGAAGGGGGGGGGGGGGGGGGGGGGGGAAGGGGAGGAGAGACAGGCAGAGAAGACAGAGAGACAGAGACTCGAGATCCAAGACTGAAAGACTCAAAAACAATCTCAATGATAAATAGTTTAGGCATTGCCTATTTCTCCCTGGAGCTACAATAATATCATCGAGAGAGACAGTTTCAGTTTCAGTTTCAGTTTCAGTAGCTCAAGGAGGCGTCACTGCGTTCGGACAAATCCGTATACGCTACACCACATCTGCCAAGCAGATGCCTGACCAGCAGCGTAACCCAACGCGCTTAGTCAGGCCTTGAGAGAAAAAAAAAAAATATATATATATAGACAGACAGACGAAGACAGAAATGGGGATAGACGAGGATAAAAAAAAGAAAAGAAGATGAACAAAGAAGAAGAAGAACAAGAACAAGAGCAAGAAGAAGAAAAGGAAAAAGAGATTGGTATACACTAATATGCGGAGAGGAACAAAGAAACAAAGGAATGAGACAAGGTCTAGTTAGCTGCACTGTTTCAAGGTCTAGTTAGCTGCACTGTTTCAAGGTCTAGTTACTGTTTCAAAGTCCAGTTAGCAGTACTGTTTCAATGTCTAGTTAGCTGCACTGTTTCAAGGTCTAGTGAGCTGCACTGTTTCAATGTGTTTCAAGGTCTAGTTACTGTTTCAAGGTCTAGTTAGCATGTACTGTTTAATGGTCTAGCTAGCTGCACTGTTTCAAGGTCTAGTTAGCTGCACTGTTTCAAGGTCTAGTTAGCTGCACTGTTTCAAGGTCTAGTTAGCTGTACTCTTTCTCCCTGACACACGAGGGCAACAACTGTCACACGAACACACGTAAATCACTGGCTGCTCTTTAATCTCAGACAACCAAACAGACCTTCCGGGTCCCTGAAAGCTCCGCTAAATAAATCAACAACAAATGGCACCCGATGACCAGTCCATTTCTGACTTCTTGGGGACTCTGTCAACAAGCTGTTTGTTGGCCTTGTCTGGAAATACAGCACAGACTGGTCAACAGATATCCAAGGCTGACTTCTTCTTCTTCTTCTTCTTCTCTTCCCCCTCCTCCTCCTCCTCCTCCTCCTCCTCCTTCTTCTTCTTCTTCTTCTTCTTCTTCTTCTTCTTCTTCTTCTTCTTCTTCTTCTTCTTCTTCTTCTTCTCCTCCTCCTCCTCCTCCTCCTCCTCCTTCTTCTTCTTCTTCTTCTTCTTCTTCTTCTTCTTCTTCTTCTCCTCCTCCTCCTTCTTCTTGTTCTTCTTGTTCTTGTTCTCCTCCTCCTCCCCCCTCCTCCTCCTCCTCCTTCTTCTTCTTCTCCTCCTCCTCCTCCTCCTCATTCTTCTTCTTCTTCTCCTCCTCCTCCCCTCCTCCTCCTCCTGACTTCTTCATCTTCTTCTTCTCCTCCTCCTCCTCCTTCTTCTTCTCCTCCTCCTCCTCCTCCTCCTCCTTCTTCTTCTTCTTCTTCTCCTCCTCCTCCCCCCCCCCCCCTCCTCCTCCTCCTCCTCCTTCTTCTTCTTCTCCTCCTCCTCCTCCCCCCCTCCTCCTCCTCCTCCTCCTCCTCCTTCTTCTTCTTCTTCTCCTCCTCCTCCTCCTCCCCGTCCTCCTCAATCTTCTTCTTCTCCTCCTCCTCCCCTCCTCCTCCTCCTGACTTCTTCTTCTTCTTCTTCTCCTCCTCCTTCTTCTTCTTCTCCTCCTCCTCCTCCCCCTCCTCCTCATTCTTCTTCTTCTTCTCCTCCTCCTCCTCCTCCCCCTCCTCCTTCTTCTTCTTCTTCTAGAGGATGGTGGCAGACGCTCATCTGCCAATACAGAGTCCGTGAGGGTCTGGGTTCGATTCTCGCTCTCGTCCTTTCTCCTTAGTATGACTGGAAAATCAAACTATGTTCTGTCATTCGGATGAGACGATAAACTGAGGTCCCGTGTACACCGCGCACACGGCGCACTGACAAAGAACCCATAACAACGACAGTGTTGTCCTCTGGCAAAATTCGGTAGAAGAAATCCACTCTGATAGGTACATAAATATTATGTGCATGCACACAAGGCTTGACTAAATGCGTTTGGATATGCTGCTGGTCAGGCATCTGGATACCAGATATTGTGTAGCGTGTATGGTTTTTTTTTGTTTGTTTTTTTCCCGAACGTAGTGACGCCTCCATGAGAAACTTAAACTGAAACCACACACACACACACACACACACACACACACACACACACACACACACACACACACACACACACACACACTCGCACGCGCGCACACACACACACACACACACACACACACACACACACACACACACACACACACGACACACACACGTTGCTTTTCCAGTAATCAACATAAAAAAGGCGTTAGGGAAGAAGAAAAAAACAACAACTTACAAATTAAATCATCAGATGTATTGCACGCACGCACACACACACACACACACACACACACACACACACACACACACACACACACACACACTCGCACGCACACACACACACACACACACACACACACACACACACACACACACACACACACACACACACACACACACATTTTTTTTTTTTAAGTGGGAAAAGGACAAAGAGGCAGACAGGGGATTATAGAGATGTTGGAACCAGGAAACGAGGCGGGCAGAAGACAGATGAACGCTAGAAGGACTAATCCAGTTCTGTGGAGGGTGGAGGCTTGATCAGGGTGACAATGATCCTGATCCTGATAATGATGATGGATGGTATGGATACTTATACAGCGTCTATCCTCGGTCGGAGACCAAGCTCTAAGCGCTTTACAAAAACACGGGGTCATTTGCACGACATGTTTCCTACCTGGGTAGAGCCGACTGATGGCTGCCATTGGACGCTCATCATTCATGTGTTATTCAATCAGGTTTCAGGCACGCACATGACACACTCATGACACACTCATGACAGACTTGTAACATTTTTAAGTGTATGACCGTTTTGTTAATTTTATCCCGCCATGTACTCAGCCATACTCCGTTTTCGGGGGTATGCATGCTGGCTATGCTTTTGTTTCCATAACCCGCCGAACCCTGACATGGAATACAGGATTTATAACGTAAGTATTTGATCTTCTGCATGCGTATACACACGAAGGGGATTCAGGCACTAGCATGCTAGCAGGTCTGCACATATGTTGACCTGGGAGATCGGCTAAATCTCCACCCTTTATCCATCAGGCGCCGTTGCCAAGATTCGAACCCGGGACCCTCAGATTGAAAGTCCAACGTTTTAACCACTCGGCTATTGCGCCCGTCAAATAGGGAGACAGACCTTTCCAGGCGTTGCATAGACTGGATCAGGTTCTTCTGTCAACTGATGTTGCGATCACTCGTCAGGTTGTGAACTTTTCATTTGTCAGTAAAACTAGCTGCCTTTCAATACACTGACAACAGCCTTATGCTATTCTTTACTTATTACACTTTACATAAGCAAACGTACCGACAAATTATGAGAGTCCACATAAACATCATCATCGTCATCAAAAACAGTACACACACACACACACACACACACACACACACACACACACACACACACCTTCTCGTATAACTCAGGGTGAATCTTAAGGTGGTCAGGAGCTATATCAACACTGGCGGTCGGCCAGACCCCAGCAATACCACCGCTATTTACCACCTGCGGGTCGTCCTTTGTTGGACAAAAAAATAATGTGTACCCCAACGAGAACTTCCAACCCTGGACAATAACGTCGGTTGTACAAATTGGCCCGCCCTTTTTTGCCTGTTCTAAAGAACTGTGAAAAGAAACTTACGTTTTGTTTTTGTTTTTGTTTTTTTCTTCTATTCGATTTGTTTGTTTATTTGTTGTTGTTTTTTTGGAAGGTGGGGATTCAAACATTCCTCATTTTTGAACTTCCGTAACTTTTTTTGTTTTTGTGCGCTAATATTTCCATTTATTGTCTTCTGTTTTTGGTTGTATGGGCGGTTACCACGTGTCCATTTTATAGGCTTTTATTTGATATCATGGTTTATAGAAACTCCAATAGCAAAGTAAACGTGACACAACAATTTCCAAATCAGAAACATCAATTCATCAAACGACCAGTGCATTAGCAGTTTAAAATATCAACATTTGTATAATGAAAAAAAAACAACAAGCCAAATCGCCCCCTCCGCACACCTGCAATAAATAGATCAATAAATGAATAAATCAGATAATGAATGAATAGACAAATGAATAAACACATAATGAATTAATAGCTAAACACAATAATTGATAGATAAAGAGCTGGAACTTCCTAGCTTCCAAACACACAAGCACATATCCCTAAAACGGCTACCCCAATATCCAATAGAATCGTTCAGCAGACTTGTGACTACAGCTCAAGCCCCGAAGAAAGCAATGCAGATTAACTCGTCAAACAACAACAACAACAACAGCAACAACAACAAAAACAAACAAACAAACAAAAAAAAATCAACAAAAACGGAACTGTTAATGAAGACACTGACGAACGATAATCCTTTATGCTTATCTATTCTTCAAGCAAAGACATTTAAGATGTCCAATTTTTGCGTGGTTCAAATAGGCTTAACGATGAACACAGGTATTTTAGCGTGTGTGTGTGTGTGTGTGTGTGTGTGTGTGTGTGTGTGTGTGTGTGTGTGTTTGCTGGTTGTTGTTTTGTTGCTTTTTTTTCATATAGACAACGGAACGCGAGACAAACAACTGTATTTTTTAACCAGTAAACAATCGTTGAGAAGCAATCTCTAAACAAACTAGTGGA
>NC_134886.1:18410562-18415562 GCF_041734735.1 Babylonia areolata | reverse complement strand
GAGTGGAGACCGCCACCACGTCCCTCAAACAACAGCCCCCAATGAATCTGCCGACACTGACGACATTGACAGGACTCACCCCAAGCACGGAAGTGGAGGGGTATCGAAACTGAGGTCACCATGAGAGCAGGGCATGAAAGGCCACATACTTTGGGACTATTTTGTTTATATTGATGACGATGAAGTTTTGGTTTGGGACTGCGTGACAAGGCTGTACTCTACGCTTCATGTCATAATTATATCCCGGCGTTAACCAGGCCCGAGAGATTCAGACACTTGCAGTGCTGGTCAGGTAATTAGAGCAACACACCCAAAGGACGCATCCTTGAAGTGGATGACACTCGACTGTGTGGTCCCAGTCTCCCCATTTAAGCCCACAGCACACTCAGCTCTGGGTAGGAGCCGGCCACGGGCCGAAAAACCCACCTCCGCTGAGATTCTAACCCGCGTCCTCCCAGCCGTCAGTCCGCGACGCTAAACACTTCGCCTCGGCGGCTGGTTCTTTTATCGTATTCTTATTCTAGAAGTGGTTTATTCAGAGAATATGGAGTCTCATTTGAAGAGGCGAGATCGTTTTACATGACATAAACATGGTTGATATGAATGAAGTATCCAAAACATAACAACGTTGATGTGAATACACGTATCTAAAATGTGCTGACATGTTTGCTCGCCAGTGAAGAAGGTTCATCTCACCTCAGTGAGATAAGACAGAGCTGCAGTCATAGATCAGTTGGTGTGACTTCCTACCTCTCATGGGGAGCTTCATCATAGTATCAGCAGCCAAAAATAACTTAAAAAAACCCGCATGATCCAAATAACCTCAATAAGTCAACCTGACCCTACTATGCCCTTGCAGCGCAGCATAAACGCCTCCCGGGGTCAAATAGTAACATGATCGCCCCTATAGCCCCAGAAAGTCCCGAAGATCGCCATGAATGCTCTAAAGGGGACTGCTCTAATGCCTGATCCCTACCCAAGAAGCTCAGATGATTTAAACCCGCAAAATCCTCTAAGAGGACGCAACTAGAACCCGATACTACCCTAAACCTCAGGGAAATCAACATGATACCCGCCTTACTCAATTTAGTCACAGTACCGTCTATAAGGTGCATCATAGATCAGCCATGACTAAACCCACCCCATGGGGAGCCAGTTTTTCAGGGTATTAAAAAGGGGGCTGCTTATTGATAAGCCACATGCCCCGAAAAGGTGGCATGAAACCCACCGGGCCCCTTTGGGAGCGGGGAGTCCCAAAACCCATTTAAACCGCCCCTTGGGGAACGGAACATTTTTAAAAGGTAAACCCTTGGAGTGAATCAAGATCAGAATACAATTAATACTGATAAACACCATTACCCGCTTAATTGGGCTGGGGAAATCCCGGGCACCTCCCCAAGGGGGGGAAAAAATTTTGCCGTATGCCCCAAGGGTGACAAGACACCCTACTCTTCTAATGGGGTTTTTCAGTTAAATGATTAATACCCTTTTTACCGGTTTGATCCCCCAGTCCTCCTTAAGGGGGCCAAATTTTGTGGTTTGTTTGGGGGGTTTTTGGTCGTGTTTGTTTAAGGGGGTGGTTAAAGTGTCCCTTTTGGGGGGGGGGGGAAAAGTTTGCCAAGGGTATTTTTCTATGGGGGGTGGTTGTTTTTGTTCCCCTTAAAAACGCATCTGTCAAACCTGCTAAAAAACCTCAATGGGGGCGAAACTTTTCCCAAAAACCGCCCAAAAGGACTCATCCCGTACCAATCCCCACTCAAATTTTCGCGTCATGCCCAACACCCTTTAATGGGAGATCATCTTATGCCCGAAAACCCCCCCTTTAAAAACTGCAGAAAAGAACAGAAAATGTTCATGTGGGGGAACATAGTCGCCGGGTCCCCCTTTAAAAAGGCCCTTGATACCTATACCCCTTTAAGGTGAATTAACGCCAACTACCCTTTTTGGGACTTAATTAAAAATTACTAAATACCCTTTTTTAAAAATCAAAAATAATGGACTCTCCCCTTTGAAACTATTCCCTAAATCGTATACCCCCTGGGGAGCCGCAGTGTCAGACATAAGCGAGACTGTCTGCGTTAGATGTGGTATGAAGGCACAGCAGTTGTGGCGATCGACAGAGGCTTGTGTCCAGTGGTATCAGGTCACCAGAGGCTTGTGTCCAGTGGTATCAGGTCACCAGAGGCTTGTGTCCAGTGGCATCAGGTCACCAGAGGCTTGTGTCCAGTGATATCAGGTCACCAGAGGCTTGTGTCCAGTGGTATCAGGTCACCAGAGGCTTGTGTCCAGTGATATCAAGGAGCTCAGGGTGGATATGTACAGACATAAATCAACCTGATCGCACCCACGTCGATATTTAACCCGGGCTAAATCTGGCCTGGGGAATATCCCGGAGCGACACTCCCGGGGAGGGGGGGGGGGTATATTTCTGCCGGTCAGAAATGACCCCACCGGCGCGGTGGTATTCAAGAGACCATCATACTTGCCGGTGTTCTATTGTATTGTATTGTATCGTATTTACAATTGTATTGTAATACACTTTTTGTCACAACAGATTTCAGCTGCTCTCCCCAGGTAGAGCGCGTCGCTACACTGAGAACGCAACCCAGTGTGTGTGTGTGTGTGTGTGTGTGTGTGTGTGTGTGTGTGTGTTTGTGTGTGTGTGTGTTTGTGTGTGTGTGTGTGTGTGTGTTTGTATGTGTGTGTGTGTGTGTGGGGGGGGGGGGGCTTTCTGCCGGTAAGTGTATTTGTTTTCCTATCGAAGTGGGGTTTTTTGTTTTGTTTTGTTTCTTTGTGACCACGCGCGCTATGCTTGCTCCAAAACTGCTCAAACGCAAGCATCATCAGAAGACGTTTTTCCCAACTAACCCGCGCACAGATTGTGTGACATCACTCCCAGTTTGAACGCCAAGCCGCTTACATCGTTTTGTTCTCGCCAGAGAGTCTACTCCTCCACCAGCGCTTCGGTATGCTATTGGCTGAGCTGGAATCTTTGTTTCTGGTCCACCGTATTTAATTAATTTATCTATTGTCAGATCAGTAAACTACAAGTATTATATACTGGCAGAATCGTCGCGATTCCATCTTTAAGTCTATTCCATTTGTGTTTGCCTACGTTAAACTGATTTAACGCAGTTTGTAATTTTCAGGGACGAGCTCGTTAAAACTGACCCTGTTCAGGTGACTTAAATTAAGATTATAAATTCATCTTAAATAACCAGCACTTCATTTTATACTCATTATAAAGTAGGTGTTGAGCTCTTTCTTTTGCAACTTATCCGACGTAAATCGATTCAATCAATCATTTAGTTAGTTCTTTTGTACCGTACCCTTGAATAACCACACGGTTCGGCTACAAAAGTGGCGTCGCCTTCCTTTCGCAGTAGCTTGATTCGATCAGTAGGCAGGGAGAACTGGGTGAGGGGGTTGGGTGGGTGGGGGAGGGGGAGGTGTGTGGGTGGGGTGGGGTGGTCGATAATGACTGGTCACAGATGGCCCATAAGGTCAATCTGTCTATGGTCCAGAATGACCCTGGGGGTAAACCCCAGTGGGGGGCAGGGGTAATTTGAGGCTGTTACACCGGTCCTCCCAACACGTCCCAGACATGCACCATGGGATTTAGTGCAGCACAGCCACTCCCCCACCCAAACCCCAACTCAGCCACTCCCCCACCCAAACCCCAACTCAGCCACTCCCCCACCCAAACCTCAACTCAGCCACTCCCCCACCCAAACCCCAACTCAGCCACCCAAACCCCAACTCAGCCACTCCCCCACCCAAACCTCAACTCAGCCACTCCCCCACCCAAACCTCAACTCAGCCACTCCCCGGTCAGTGCAGTCGCTATGGGTTTTAGTGATCCAGTTACGTGGAGCAAATCACATTTCCTCTCTGTCTCCCGTCGTTCCTGCTAACAGCAGTCGTAGTTCCTCGTTACACTTGTCTGTCACTTCCTTGGCATATCACTGCCTCCGATAATCATCGTCAACATGCAGAAGTAGAAAGGAGGTTAGTGACCGGGAGGAAGGGGGGGTGGATGAGGGGGAGGGGGGTCGGGAGGGGGGGGGGGGGGGGCAGGGGGGGCATGACAACAAAACCCACTAAGTACAATTTCTTCACCCCCGAAAACAGAATATGGCTGCCTACATGGCTGGGTAAAGATGGTCATAGACGTAAAAAAACCCAACAAACCTCACTCGTTTACATACAAGTGAATGCGGGAGTTGCAGCCCACAACAAAGAAGAAGAAAAAGAAGAAGAGAAGAAGAAATGCCTAATCCGTATCCACCCGAACACTATCGTAGTGTGGTTTCAGTTTACTACTATCAAGCGATCGCATTCTAAACCAAAGAATGTTGAATTATACATGATGAAGAACAAAAATGACGTCACTTTGATCAGCGTCCGAATGCGATACGAAGACTAAGTCATTTCGTCAGTGTAGTCTCTGTCACTGTCTCCAACAATCGTCATCAACATCCTGAAGTGGTATTGGGGTGAGAGGGAGGAAGGGGAGGGTAAGGGGAGAGAGAGAGAGAGAGAGAGGGGAGGGACATATTACACGGAGTATAACGGGGATGGGGTGGAATGGGGGAGGGGGGGGGATGCAGGAGGCGAAAGGGGAACCCCATGTCTGACAGCTGTCCTCAACATCCAAATGTGGGAATGGAGAATGACTGGGGGAGGGGCAGAAGACAGGACAAGGGGGAACAGGATGATATGGCGTGGAGGAGAAAGAGGGAGAGGAGAGTGAAGGAGGGAAGGGGAAGAGAAGGCGGCAGGGGTGGGGTAGGGGTGGGGGGGGGGGGGCAGGAGGTTCTCATCATCAGCAGCAGCGGGAGTCAGGATGGTGGAGGCTGCAAGTGCAGCATCATCAGGGAAGGCTGTGTGTGCCTGATGGGCAGTCATTCCACGTCAAACGCTCTCATTAACCTCGGCTGTGACTTGTGGGCTGACTGCTCTGCCAGTGACGCTGGTCTCTGTCTCTGTCTCTCTGTCTC
>NC_134886.1:18390562-18393062 GCF_041734735.1 Babylonia areolata | reverse complement strand
GTTTGTTGTTAGTGTTGTTGTTGTTAAAGATGTTCTTGTTTTATGCGCCTAAACAGCTTTACTTTTAGGCTCTGGCAGTATAAAAATGTTAATAAATCATCATCATCATCGCAGAGACAAAGCATAAAAAAAATGAAGACGAAGGACGAAGAAAGATGTCTTGGGGTGGACGGGGGTTGAGGGGGCTGGGGGGTGTGGAGGGTTGGGGGGGGGGGCAAGGTCAAATCCCAGACAATTGGTCTGGCATGGTGATGAAGTCCATTTCACAGATGGCCGGGTCTTCCCTCCCCGAGGCTCTGAAACCTGTTCCAGACAGCGGCTGTCCTTGCGTAACAACGACGACGATACTAAGGGTGAGGGGGGGGGGGGGGGGGGGGGAAGAGAGAAAAAAAAGGAGATAACTTGACCTATGTTGTATGGGGAAAAAAGAAATCAAAAGAATTAAAAAAAAAATTTAAAAAAAAAACAAGGAAAAAAATGTTCTTTGAAGAAGAAGAAGAACAACAACAACAACAACAACAACAACAACAACAACAACAACAACAACAACAACACCAGCAACGAAACCAACTTTCGGGATGTGCTTACAAGGTTTGACCAATGCAATGAGTTTATTCGTTGATCGGGCATCAGTGTTACTTTCTTTTTTTTAAGTAGAGGCGGTGTAGCTCCTTGGAACTGAAACTGAAACTGAAACTACACGAGACTCCATGGAGACGTGGCTGGTCAAAGTTCCTGGCTGTAAGAAGCGTTACATAATATAATTAATTTGGTCTTGGTCTCGATCATGGAAGCGCTATTTCCAACTTTACTTATTTCCTTTTCCAACCCTTTATAGAGTGGCTTCTCTCTCTCTCTCTCTCTCTCTCTCTCTCTCTCTCTCTCTCTGTGTGTGTGTGTGTGTGTGTGTGTGTGTGTGTGTGTGTTGGGTGGAAAGAGTGTGTGCATGTGTATGGATATGAATGTATGAATGCTTTCGTTTTTATTACTTTTTACGATGTTAATGATGATGATGGTGATCATTCTTCGTTGTAGTAACAGTATATGTAGCAGTGTTAACAACATTATTATTTTTGTGTCGTTATCGTTAATGTTGTTATTGTTATTGTTGTCACAAGGACAGATTGGAAGACTAGGCGATGCCTAAAGTCTTTATCCTTGAGTAATAAAGTTTTCGAATCTTGAATCTTTTGAATCTCTCTCGTTCGTTCGTTCGTTCTCTCTCTCTCTCGCTCTTTTTATTTTCTTTTTCCCTTTCCTTTTCCTCTTTCATTCTTTATCATTCTGAATTTCTTTAATCATCAGTCTTTCCATCTTCTGAAGTGTGACCTATGCAGACAACACTATGAGAATTGTCCGAAAGAGATACTAAAATAACACACACGAACACACGCATACACACACACACACACACACACACACACACACACACACACACACAGACTCACGCACACACACACACACACACACACACACACACACACACACACACACACACACACACACACAGAGAGAGAGAGAGTTCGTAATCTTCCCTCCCACTTAAACTGCGTGAGACTAGAGAGCATTGTAGGATCAACGAGGCTCCATTGGACACAGACATGCCATCGACATCTCACCCGTTGTGGATAAAGAAGGAAAAAAAGCGTGACAGCCCCCCCCCCACCCCCCACCCCTCCACCGCACCCTCCTCGCCCCCCTCCCCCCAACACCGCCCCCCATTCCCCCGCCCTCCTCCCGACGCCTTCTCACACACACACACACACACACACACACACACACACACACACACCCATCTCTGGAGGAGGAAGCTTGCAATGACACGTGGGTGATGGCGTTAATTTAAGACCATATATATTTCTTTTTTAATGTGCACACGCACACACAAACACCTACCCTCACACACACACACACACACACACACACACACACACACACACACACACACACACACACACACATTCGCGGGAATATGTCCTCAGTACTTTCTTTGCTATCGTGGAAAGAGAGAGAGAGAGAGAGAGAGAGAGAGAGAGACAGAGACAGAGACAGACAGAGACAGATAAAGGAAGAAAGAGAGAGAGAGAGACAGAGATAAAGACAGACAGGCAAACGGAAAGACAGGCAGGCAGACAGTTTCAGTTTCAGTGGCTCAAGGAGGCGTCACTGCGTTCGGACAAATCCATATACGCTACACCACTTCTGCCAAACAGATGCCTAACCAGCAGCGTAACCTTACGCGCTTAGTCAGGCCTTGAGAAAATAAAAGTAAATAAATAATGGATAAATATATTTTTTTTAAAAACACTACTACTAATAATAAATATAATTATTTCCATTTGGCGCCATTTAATTTATCTTTTTATTTTATATTCATTTTATTTGTTTGTTGTTTTCTTCTTATGTTGGACATGTGCTGCTGCCAAAAAGAAAATCTCTGTACCAAAGTATAGACAATAAAGTTTGTGTATTGTATTGTAATATGTATAAGGCGCAAAAA
>NC_134886.1:18378062-18380562 GCF_041734735.1 Babylonia areolata | reverse complement strand
TGCACACGAATTGCACAATTATGACAAAGTACAGACAGAATGGTGGTGAGGGGATGGGGGGGGGGAGGGTGAGGGGGGTGAGGGGTGTAGGGGGGGAGGTGTGTGGCATGCTGTATAGGTTGGGGTGGGGTGCGGTGGGGTGGGGTCTGTCTGTCTGTCTGTCTGTCTGTGTGTGCCTGACTGTCTGCCCACTTGTCTATCTGTCGGTGTGTCTGTCTCACTGTTTCTCTATTTATGCATTCTCTTTTCAGCATTCGCTATTATGCATTGTTGTCTATTCATGTCGGTCTGTGTATGTACGCCCTGCTGTGTGTATCTCTCTGTCTATTCATGTCGGTCTGTGTATGTACGCCTTGCTGTCTATATCTCTCTGTCTATTCATGTCGGTCTGTGTATGTACGCCCTGCTGTCTATATCTCTCTGTCTGTTCCTGTCGGTCTGTGAATGCACGCCCTGCTGTCTATATCTCTCAGTCTATTCATGTCGGTCTGTGTATGTACGCCCTGCTGTCTATATCTCTCTGTCTATTCATGTCGGTCTGTGTATGTACGCCCTGCTGTCTATATATCTCTGTCTATTCATGTCGGTCTGTGTATGTACGCCCTGCTGTCTATATCTCTCTGTCTATTCATGTCGGTCTGTGTATGTACGCCCTGCTGTCTATATACCTATGTCTGTTCATGTCAGTCTGTGTATGTACGCCTTGCTGTCTATATCTCTCTGTCTATTCATGTCGGTCTTTGTATGTACTCCCTGCTGTCTATATCTCTCTGTCTATTCATGTCGGTCTGTGTATGTACGCCTTGCTGTCTATATCTCTCTGTCTATTCATGTCGGTCTGTGTATGTACGCCTTGCTGTCTATATCTCTCTGTCTATTCATGTCGGTCTGTGTATGTACGCCCTGCTGTCTATATCTCTCTGTCTATTCATGTCGGTCTGTGTATGTACGCCTTGCTGTCTATATCTCTCTGTCTATTTCTGTCGGTCTGTGTATGTACGCCTCGCTGTCTATATCTCTCTGTCTATTCACGTCGGTCTGTGTATGTACGCCCTGCTGTCTGTATCTCTCAGTCTATTCATGTCGGTCTGTGTATGTACGCCTTGCTGTCTATATCTCTCTGTCTATTCATGTCGGTCTGTGTATGTACGCCTTGCTGTCTATATCTCTCTGTCTATTCATGTCGGTCTGTGTATGTACGCCTTGCTGTCTATATCTCTCTGTCTATTCATGTCGGTCTGTGTATGTACGCCTTGCTGTCTATATCTCTCTGTCTGATCCTGGATGATTGATACACAGCGACATCCAGGTTCGCTCTGTGTCAGATCCACAGTGCATGTCGATGATGCTGACATGGATACTTATAGAGCGCTTATCATTGGCTATGGATACTTATATAGCGTCTATCCTCGGCCATGGATACTTATATAGCGCTTATTCTCGGTCGGAGACTAAACTCTAAGCGCTTTACAAACACGGGGTAGAGCCGACTGACATGTAATTATGCCATTGGGCGCTTATCATTCGTTTCCTTTGTCACTGAATCAGGTTTCAGTCTCTCTCTCTCTCTCTCTCTCTCTCTCTCTCTCTCTCTCTCTCTCTCACACACACACACACACACACACACACACACACACACACACACACACACACACACACACACACACACACACACACATGTAACATTTACGAGATTTTGTTCCATACTCCATTTTCGTGGCTGTGCATGCTGGGTATGTTCTTTTTTTCATAACCCACCGACGAAAGCTCACATGGATTACAGTGTCTTCGACGTGCGTATTTCATCTTCTGCATGCGTATACACACGAAGGGGGTTCAGGAACTAGCATGTCTTCACATATGTTGGCCTGGGAGATCGGGAAAATAATATCCACCCTTAATCAACCCTAGAGGTGCGAATGGGATGGAACTCGATAATTTTGCGCTCTAATCATTTGACCGTCCTACCCGTTGTAACTATAAAGTCATCGGTAACAGTTTTGTCTGTGTCGACGGGCGCAATAGCCGAGTGGTTAAAGCGTTGGACTGTCAATCTGAGGGTCCCGGGTTCGAATCACGGTGACGGCGCCTGGTGGGTAAAGGGTGGAGATTTTTACGATCATCCAGGTCAACATATGTGCAGACCTGCTAGTGCCTGAACCCCCTTCGTGTGTATATGCAAGCAGAAGATCAAATACGCACGTTAAAGATCCTGTAATCCATGTCAGCGTTCGGTGGGTTATGGAAACAAGAACATACCCAGCATGCACACGCCCCCCCCCCCCCCCCCCCGAAAACGGAGTATGGCTGCCTACATGGCGGGGTAAAAACGGTCATACACGTAAAAGCCTACTCGTGTGCATACGAGTGAACGCAGAAGAAGAAGAAGTCTGTGTCAACATACAGTGTTTCCACACTCTGTCCCGTGTTCCACCCCCATACCCCCCCCCCCCCCCCGCACCCCTCCCCCCCCGGCCCACCCCCTTGTGACTCAGCTGTG
>NC_134886.1:18355562-18370562 GCF_041734735.1 Babylonia areolata | reverse complement strand
GCTATTTTATTGTGTTTATTTTATTATAATAACTTTTTTTTGTGTGTGTTAATCTTTCAACCTGAACGAAATCTAAATGATTTTGTCATCCAAAAGAGAAAGCAGTAGCTGACTGATCTTTCACACTGCTGACAGACATCAACGGGCCTTGTTTCAGTTTCAGTTTCAGTTTCAGTAGCTCAAGGAGGCGTCACTGCGTTCGGACAAATCCATATACGCTACACCACATCTGCCAAGCAGATGTCTGACTTGCTGCGTAACTCAACGCGCTTTGCCAAGCCTTGAAAAAAAAAAAAGAAAAAAAAAGATAACTAAATAACTAACTAAATAATAATAATAATATAATTAAAAAATAAATAGATATATACATAAATAGTAATAATAATAATAATAATAATAATAATAATAATAATAATAATAATAATAATAAATGAATAGATAAATACATAAATAAAATAAATGAATAAATAAGACAACAATGATGCAAATAAATGTAAAAAAGAAAAAAAGAAAAAAAGAAAGAAAAAAGATAACTAAATAACTAACTAAATAATAATAATAATAATATAATTAAAAAATAAATAGATATAAACATAAATAATAATAATAATAATAATAATAATAATAAATGAATAGATAAATACATAAATAAAATAAATGAATAAATAAGACAACAATGATGCAAATAAATGTAAAAAAAAAAATAATAAAATAAAATAAATAAATAGATAACTAAATAACTAACTAAATAATAATAATAATAATAATAATAATAATAATAATAATAATAATAAATGAATAGATAAATACATAAATAAAATAAATGAATAAATAAGACAACAATGATGCAAATAAATGTAAACAAAAACAAAAAAACAAAAAAACCAACAAAAAAAAAAACACACACAAAAAAAACAACAACACACAAAAAAAACCCAACAAAAACCGGCCTTGTAGCGGTATAGACAGATGGTCAAAGGGACGCTGACAGTGGCCGGGCCATAGTGGTGAAAGTGCTGGACATCTGATCCACTGTTGACCAGTGATCAGGCATGGTGATCGGCATTGCTGTTGTGTCCTTGGGGAAAAGGCATTACTTTGCTTTGCTCCAATTTTCCTCACTGCACTCAGGTATGAATGGGTATCTGTCTTCGACTGGGGAAGATTAAAACTGCGGAAGGGGAGAACTGGGCCCCGCCTTCCTATGCCGAGCCGTGGACAGGGTGAATATGAATTCACTGACCCGATGGCCGTAAAAGGCGATGGGTCCTTTAAACTTTTAAAGGGACTAAATTCGCCGTTTATATCTCAGCATTTACTTCCATGTTGATGCTTCTTCTCATTCTTCCTCTTCTCCTCCTCATCCTTCTTTTTTTTTTTTTTTTTCTTAGTTCGTGGGCAAATACTCCCACATTCCCTCTTTTTCACGAGTGGGCGTTTATATGAATGGTCATATAGGCAGTCACACACCGTCTTCGGGAGGAATGATGACGACATACACTTTGCGAGAATAAACGTCACGGATCCCCACAGAGGAGACATGTTTCCAAGACACGATTCAAACTGTCCTGTAGTAGCAGGAGGAAAGGTGTTGATGCTTTTAGCATGAGGAACTCACAGAAACACGCACAGCGCGTATACGCAAATGGAACAGCACCCGCTCACAAGAATGCAGGCATGCGTGCGTGCGTTCACTCACCCTGCCCCCCACCATTGCACTCCCCCGCACACACACACACACACACACACAATCGCACTCACACAAGAAATACAGACACTCAGACATAAACACAGAGAGAGACAGACAGACAGACAAAGAGAAAGAGAGAGAGAGATACAGAAAGGGAGAGACAGAAAGAGAGAGAGAGAGAGGGGGGGAGACAGAAATGAGAGACAGAGAGACAGAAACAGAGACAGAGAGACAGAAAGTGAGAGGTTCAGTGGAGGGATTGGGCGTGTTTACGAACTGAAGATGTTCAGCAATGTGCTGGGAAACAACTGTAATTTTGCATTTAAAACAAAAGTACACGTGTGTAATTTAATCATCCCAATCGTATTTTCTTCCCTGTATGTTTAATTGAACAAAGAAGCAAACAAACAGAACCGTCAAGGCCTCTCTATTGCGTCATAATATAAAATCACAGGACACTTGTTTATGTCGCGCTTTGTCCTCAAGAAGTATTTTTCCAAAGTTCGAAATTCCATCACCTGAAACATTATACTTGACATTTCCAACACCCACATTCACAATTAAGAAAATAGGTCAGCAATAAAATAAACACGATATATTTTGTTTCGTGAGGTTATTTCAGCTGTGGACTGGAGTGTTAATATTGAAGTTGATGACAAAGGATCAGGTGTCTCTTATTTTCATTCAACTGCTTGACACTTATTCTGTGTAACTCTCTCTCTCTCTCTCTCTCTCTCTCTCTCTCTCTCTCTCTCTCTCTCTCTCTCTCTCTCTCTCTCTCTCGCATTCTGTGTGTGAGTGAGTGTGTGTGTGTGTGTGTGTGTGTGTGTGTGTGTGTGTGTGTGTGTGTGTGTGTGTGTATGTGTGTGTGTGTGTGTGTGTGTGTGTGTGTGTGTGTGTGTGTGTGTGTGTGTGTGTGTGTGTGTGTGTGTGTGTTGTGTAGTTGAGTATCATCAGCAATATGCAGTGAAGAAATGAATGATCAGAATTGATATCAGAAAGAGAAAAAGTGTACAGAAAGAACTGGACTGGGCCAAGCAAACAGCCTTGTTGCACGCCATAGGAGTTCAGAATTGGATCAGACTGAAAGTTGTTAACTGAAACAATCTTGAAGCGGTTGGACAGACATGAAGAAAACTTCAGAACTGTTAGATGAATCCCAAAGACATGTTCAAGACTGGAAAAAAATTATACTGTGGTGTTTTGTGTCGAACGCAGCCGACAGATCAAGCAAGGTCAACACAGAGACTTTGCCCTCATCAACAGACAACAAAACGTCATTATCCACTTTCAGTAAAGTTTCAGTACTGTGGGAAGATCAACGTGCTGAATGAACAGAAACGAAGAGGTCGTTTGCTGCCAAATGTCTGAAAGCGGGCAAAGAACATTTTGTATTGAACAATGTTGTACAAAGCAGGGTTGAGTATCGGCGAAAACAATCGAGGTCGTTGTAATCCAGAGTGGCTTTCATCAACAGGGACTTGACAAGCACACTTTTATCAGCATTAGGGAGGGCAACAGAAAGTAAAGATTCATTTGGGGTTTCTGAAAGAGCAGGCAGTACAACATACACTCGTACAAAAATGGTGTGTGAAAGGGGTCATGCTCACGTGTTTTTGGAGCAGGCTTTTTCATCACATTGAGTACATCTCCCTCTGACACGGGTACATAATACAACAGGAACACTCAGAAATTGTTTTCCAAAATGATGTGAATTAACTGACTGTGAATCGAGTTCTTTCTTAAGACTAACGACTTCTGAGCAAAACAAAAAGAAAGAAAAACAATCAAAGAAGATACCAGGCAATACTGAAGATGGAAAGACAGTAGGAAACAAATATTTGCCCCACTACAAAGCTTGCTATGGAATACAGCTCTTTGTTTTATTCAGCTTCAGAGATCTTGGGGTTGGGAAACAGACATGATCTTGTGCACAATAAAAAAAGTAACAAAGTTCTTGGCATTATGGTGGCTGTGCTTGTGAACAGTTGGATCAGACACCTTCCACTGTGCTTCGGGACGTCGCCTCTCTGTCTTGGCCGCTGGCAGTTCATCACCAAGAATCCCAAACCATGGACAGGACACCTTCCGGGATGACGCCCTGTAACGAGAGGCAGGCACGTTTTTGTCCACTACTGCCTGAAGGGCAGTGATGTAGTGTTCAGCCGAACAGTCCACAAGGCACTCAAGTCCTCATTTCGGATTCATCGCAAAAAGCTGGTGCCAGCGCACTAAGAATGCACACGCCAACAAGACAGTTGCCCCTGCAGAAAGGTCCACATTGATGGTAAACTTGATAAACTTGCAGACAGAAAAAGGAGTCGCTCTCCACACGGAAAGTAACCTGGATTTCACGCAGACGAATTCGTCGTGACCACACACACACACACACACACACACACACACACACACACACACACAGAGAGACATATATATATATATATATATATATATATATATATATATATATATACATAGAGAGAGAGTGTGTGAAAGAGAGAGAGAGAGAGAGAGAGAGAGAGAGAGAGAGAGAGAGAGAGAGAGAGAGAGAGAGAGAGAGAGAGAGATCAGCCAACGTATGTGAAATTAATTTCAAACTACAAGGACATGCCCCTGTTTTAAAGACCCTTGCAAAAGTTGTTGCTTATTCGGTTAACATGGACATCTGACAAGTGAACTTCTGCATATGTTTCTTTGTTTTACTTATTTCGTTTAGCCTCTCTCTCTCTCTCTCTCTCTCTCTCTCTCTCTCTCTCTCTCTCTCTCTCTCTCTCTCTGTCTCTGTCTCTTTCATTCACAATCGATATAAGACATTGTAGGAAGTGTTTCTTCTGCGAGTTTTGGGGTTGATCAATTATTCACGCCAAATTCCCTGTCTTTATCTGGCTTTTAGACACCCTGTGGGCCTTTTGAGGTAGGGGAATGGATAAATATACCCATATTATCTCCCTTTCTCTGCCATCGGTCCCTTTATTCCGCCACAAAGGCAAACTTATTTCATTCAGTTTTCTAAGATCGAAATCAGTTTAAAGTCCAGGAGGTGTGATTGCAGCCTTGCTGTTGGGGGTGGATGTACCGTTTTCGTTTATTTATTTATGATCTGTTCATGTAAGATGATGATATTTGACTGATGTGCCGTTTTCAAGACAAAACAAATGCTACGTTTTTGGTGTTGTTGTTTTTTCCCTGAACAAAACACATTGAGGATACAGGAAATATGTAAACACACTTGAAGCACTTCGAAAAAACAAATTATGTACAACCATGTTCTCCTCCTCTTCGCCCCCCCCCCCCCCCCACCCCCGTTCCCCCCACCCTTCCCCGCTCACCATAAACACACAGAAACGCACAAACACACACTCAGACACATATACAGTAACTTTTTAAATCTCGGTTAAAAACATAAGAAGAGGAAGAATCCAGGTTATAAAATTGAGTGATGAAGATTTTATAACTTTGGATTCTTCTTCTTCTTCTTCTTCTTCTTCTTCTTCTTCTTCTTCTTAAAATTAAAAGATGAAGCACACCCGAAAACCGAGTATGGCTGCCATGTAGGCGGGGTAACAACGATCATACACGTAAAGGCCCACTCTTGTACATACGAATGGACGTGGGAGTTGCAGCCCTCGAACGCAGAAGCAGAAGAAGAAGACAATAACCAACTTGGCAGTCACATCACCAACCAATTAACCAGCCAAATAATTTACCAGTCAAACTCCGCATTAACTAATCAATCAAAAATCACGTACTCAATTAATCAATCAGTCAAGTGGTAAACGTATTTTTCAGCACGTTATAAAGTTTTATTAAATCGAGAACATTCATTTTTTTCTCCAGCGAATACGGCCTTGAACTTTTCTGCTATTTTCTGCCATTCTCCCGCCCACTTCATCCACTCTGTGAGATTAGCACAGTCTAACTCCACGAGAAATGAAATAAGGTAAAAATGAAATATAATATGGAAAAGATAAGATAAATTGGAACGAAATGAAATAGGATGAACCAGCATGAAATAGAATAAAGTAGAAAAAAATGCAATAAAATGATATAAAATAAAGTCAAATAAAATCAAACAAATGCAGTAATGTAAAATGAAATAAAATACATGTCAGTGAAATAAAGTAAAATAAAACAAAATTATATTTCTTATACATTAACCGGAGCATGTATGTATTTGACAAACTTAAAGATATATGGAGCGGAGGAGAGAAAAGAGAAGAAAAAACACACACACCATAGCAAACAACCTACAATTTGAAATGACTTAAGAGTCCACAAAACGCTAAACGTGGATCGTACCATCTGCGATGATGGTAAGGCAAAAAAGCGAATGGGCGGGGGAGATCAGCAGTTGAACAGAAGGGGAGTCAATCCATAGAGCTGAGTTTAAAGACCTACTTGCTTACGCCCTTTAAGTCAAGTTGTTCATCAGTGTTGGGGTTTCGGTGTTGTGAAGGTTTCGTTGTTCAGTGCTGGGGTCTTGGTGTTGTGAAGGTTTCGTTGTTCAGTGCTGGGGTCTTGGTGTTGTGAAGGTTTCGCTGTTCAGTGCTGGGGTCTGGGTGTTGTGAAGGTTTCGTTGAGTTCTGGGGGTCTTGGTGTTGTGAAGGTTTCGTTGTTCAGTGCTGGGATCTTTGTGTGTTGCAAAGATTTCATTGTTCAGTGCTGGGATGTTGGTGTTTTGAAGGTTTCGTTGTTCAGTGCTGGGGTCTTGGTGTTGTGAAGGTTTCGCTGTTAAGTGTTGGGGTGTTGGTGTTGTGAAGGTTTCGCTGTTCAGTGCTGGGGTCTTGGTGTTGTGAAGGTTTCGTTGTTCAGTGCTGGGGTCTTGGTGTTGTGAAGGTTTCGTTGTTCAGTGCTGGGGTCTTGGTGTTGTGAAGGTTTCGTTGAGTTCTGGGGTCTTGATGTTGTGAAGGTTTCGTTGAATTCTGGGGTCTTGGTGTTGTGAAGGTTTCGTTGTTCAGTGCTGGGGTCTTGGTGTTATAAAGGTTTCATTGTTTAGTGCTGGGGTCTGGGTGTTGTGAAGGTTTCGTTGTTCAGTGCTGGGGTCTTAGTGTTGTGAAGGTTTCGTTGTTCAGTGCTGGGGTCTGGGTGTTGTGAAGGTTTCGTTGTTCAGTGCTGGGGTCTGGGTGTTGTGAAGGTTTCGTTGTTCAGTGTTGGGGTATTGGTGTTGTGAAGGTTTCGTTGTCCAGTGCGGGGGTCTTGGTGTTATAAAGGTTTCATTGTTCAGTGCTGGGGTCTTGGTGTTGTGAAGGTTTCGCTGTTCAGTGTTGGTGTTGTGAAGGTTTCGTTGTTCAGTGCTGGGGTCTGGGTGTTGTGAAGGTTTCGGTGTTGGATGGGATGGAGTCTCGAATCTCTGTCTGTCCGGGAGTGGGGTCCATCTGGCAGTCCAAGGCAAGAATCCGAGAAATCTCAGTCATTTGAAGGTCAGTTCATTCCAGTTCAGTTGCTCAAGGAGGCGTCACTGCATTCAAACAAATCCATATACGATACACTGCATCTGCTTAGCAGATGCCTAACCAGCAGTGTAACCAACGAGCTTTGTCAGGTCTTGTGGGGAAAAAAAAATACTAAGAATACCGATTCTACTACTACTACTGATGATGATGATGATGATGATGATGATGATGATGATGATGATGATCAATCAATAAGTAAATGAACAAATACGTAAGGAAGATGAGGAAGAAAGAGCGAAAGAAATCAAGAGAATCTGAGTGCACTGGTCCGAATCCCACAGTCGCCAGTAATTTATCTCTCTCCACTCGACCCAGAGTGGTGGTCTGTACGCTATTCATTTGGATGAGACGATAAGCCGAGGTCTTGTGTGCAGCATGTACTTAGCGCATGTAAAAGAACCCTCGTCAACAAAAGGGTTGTCCCCTGCAAAAAACAATATATAGAAACATCCACTTAGATAGCAAAGCAAATGAAACTGCAGGCTGATCTGTTTAAAGGGTGTAGCGACGCACACTCCCTGGGAGGGCAGCCCGAATTTCACACAGAGAAATCTGTTGTGACAAAAGAGTAATACAATATAACACAAGGAAGAAAGAAAGAAAGAAACAGGTCATTTGAAGATAGACATTATGCGTTTACGTCCTCTGTCGATGTGCGCAATGCGACGTCACAAACCTCGACCCATGCCATCTCTTTCGCAAAAGAAAATGACAATTCCAATAACTCTTTGTGTTTGCCACAAGTGCAGCATGATGCAAGACATTCAGGACATGCGTGGTCCAGAAGGGTTAAGAACTATTGTTAGAGACTGGGATCAGCATTCCAGTGCGTAGAGCTATTGCGAACAGGGGAGAAAAAAGGTGTGTATACAGCAAAGTACAACATACACACACACACACACACACACACACGTATAGGGACTCTCTCTCTCTCTCTCTCTCTCTCTCTCTCTGGTGTCTGATTTCCATTCAAGCGCTTGACACATCCTATGTAGCCCGCACTTCCCCCACCCCCACACCCCCACCCACCCACCCCCCTCTCTCTCTCTCCCACTGGCATTCTCTGTCCCATTCACTCTAGTTTTCATCACCCTGTCTAGCTAGATCTGCAATCTAGCAACACAAAGGCGGCGGGCACTGAATGACGGAGTTATACGGTGACATCGTTAACAAGTCTCCCTGCACCTTAAGCAAGGAGGATGCGCCCTAGAGCGGTCTGACCAGCAGAAGCGATCAGGAGGCAGACAGCAGTGATGGCTGGGGGGAAAATGAGCGTGAAAGATGCAAGTCTGGCAGTGTGTGCAGACAAAGGAGATGCTTTGAGAACCGGGGCCTGCTTCGTTTAATGAATGGGAAAAAAAAATTGTGTGAATGGACATACGCATGAAGAGAGAGAGAGAGAGAGAGAGAGAGAGAGAGAGAGAGAGAGAGAGAGAGAGACACACACACACACACACACACACACACACACACACACACACACACACACACACACATACACGCATACACACAGTTTAATAACTTCCTGCTTTTTAAACAGAAGGATATCGTGAATGAAGAGATGAAGGGATGAAGAAATTGATAACCGATTGTTTGAATCGATGAATGAATGAATAAAGGAAGAAAGTAAGGAAGGAAGGAAGAAGAAAGAAAGAAAGAAAGGGAGAAAAAAAGGAAAGAAGGAACCAAAGAGGCAGACATTTCAGGGAACACGTATACACGCATGTGCATGTGTGTGAGATCAAGCGCGCGTGTGTGTAGTGGAGGTGGGAGACAGAGAGAAAAAATCAACAACAGACAGAGCATTTGGAGAAGAGAGAGAATGAATGAATGAATGAATCTTTATTTTCCAACGGTGAAGATATTAGCACTTTGGCCGACTTACACATCTGCCGTTGTTCTAAGAGACACACAAACATGTACGCATATAAATGTAGTTATACTTAATACTTAATACATATATAATGTACGAGAAAAACACAGCGTCAAACTGAAAGACACAACATCGCTCACATCTGTACGGAACGGAAGTGAGTAACACACACACACACACACACACACACACACACACACACACACACACACCAGGGGAAAAACAACAACAAAACCCTAGCATGAATGCTACACAAGAGAGAGAGAGAGAGAGAGAGAGAGAGAGAGAGAGGTGTGTGGGGGGGTCTTATTCTCTACCTATCTGAGGTTTCGTTCTGTTCTGAAATTGTTGTTGTTCTCCATGTACAAGAAAAACAATATATATATCGCTCTTAGCGCTTTACAAACACGGGGTCATTTACACAAGTGGCTGCCTACCTGGGTAGAGCCGACTGACGGCTGCCATTGGGCGCTCATCATTCGTTTCCTGTGTCGTTCAATCATATTTCAGGCACGCACATTTTACGTGTATGACCGCTTTTGTTTATTTACCCCACCATGTAGGCAGCCATACTCCGTTTTCGTGGGTGTGCATGCTGGGTATGTTCTTGTTTCCATAACCCACCGAACGCTGACATGGATTTCAGGATCTTTGACGTGCGTATTTGATCTTCTGCGTGCGTATACACACGAAGGGGGTTCAGGCACTGGCAGGAATGCACATATGCTGACCTGGGAGATCGGAAAAATATCCACCCTTTACCCACCAGGCGCCACCGAGATTCGAACCCCGGACCCTCAGATTGAAAGTGCACCGCTTTAACCATTCGGCTATTGCACCCGTTAAGATATTAACAGAATAATTAGATATTAACAGAATAACATAAAGTGAGATAAAACATAAGAAAACAAAACAAAAAAAGAATAATAAAATGAAACAATATGTGTGATTATCTCCCTGTACCTGCCAGGAAAGCTGTTGCCAGGCGGAAGCCCTACCACTCTCTCTACGTCAGAGGCTGTCATCAGGGACATCACCAGTCACGTCCAACACCATCCCCGCCAACCATTTCCCGTTCAGTATACTACACTTTCCAGCTGGTAGGTATATGTTCTGATTTGGCTGGCTCTCTCTCTCTCTCTCTCTCTCTCTCTCTCTCTCTCTCTCTCTCTCTCTCTCTCTCTCTCTCTCTCTCTCTCTCTCTCTCTCTCTCTCTCTCTCCATCTTCTACTTCCTTTCTTTCTTTCTTTCTTTCTTCCAACCCTCCCATACTCGTCAGGTCAAAGGTCACCGGCATAAATTTCCCTCCTGCACAGAATAGTTTCCAGCTGGTAAGAACATGATCATATTTCGCTTTTCAATCCCTTTCTTTCTTTCTTTCTGTCTTTCTTTCTTTCTTTTTCTGTCCTTTCTCACTCGTCACGCCAAACATCTTCTGTCTGCATTTCGCTTCCTGCACAGAATAGTTTCCAGCTCGAAAGTATGATACGTTCTGATTTTGCTTTTCAATTTCTTTCTTGCGTTCTTTTTCTTTCTTTCTTTCTTTCTTTCTTTCTTTCTTTCTTTCTGTCAGTCCTTCCTCACTCGTCATGTCAAAGATCACCCGTCTGCATTTCCTTCCCTGCACAGAATAGTTTCCAGCTGGTTAATATAATGTTCTGTTTTTACTTTTCTCTGTCTGTCTGTCTTTCTATCTACCTATCTTTCTTTCTTTCTATCCATGTTTCGTTCAGGCCTTCATCGCGTGTCAGATCAAAGCTCATTCACCTACTTTTATTTCCTGAACAGAACAATTTCGAGCAGCGATTTTTTAAAGAAAATATCCCGTAAGTAGATATTCGTTTTTTTTCTTCTTCTTCTTTTGTTTTCCTTTTACAGAAATTGTATAAGATTATATATCTTTCATTCTTTTTTTCTTTCGGAATTTCTTTCTGTCTGTCTTTTTTTTTCTGTAGAGGACATTTCCGAGCGATTGACAAAAGATCCTTTGGGGGGAAAGACATTTCTTTCTTTCTTTCTTTCTTTCTTACTTCATTTACGTTTTTATTTTTATATGTTTATTTCTGTTGTTTTTTTTCTTTCTTTATTTCTTCATTTCCGTATTTATTTTCATATTATCTTTTGATTTCTATTATTCTTTCTTTCTTTCTTCATTCACGTGTTCATTTCTATATCTATTTCTGCTATTCTTCCTTTCTTCCTTTCTTCATTTACGTATTCATTTCTATATCTATCTATTTCTATGTTTCTTTCTTTCTTCCTTTCTTCATTTACGTATTCATTTCTATATCTATCCATTTCTATTATTCTTTCTTTCTTCCTATCTTCATTTATGTATTCATTTCTATATCTATTTATTTCTATGTTTCTTTCTTTCTTCATTTACGTATTCATTTCTATATCTATTTATTTCTATTATTCTTTCTTTCTTTCTTCTCTTCTTCATTTACGTATTCATTTCTATATCTATTTATTTCTATTATTCTTTCTTTCTTCCCTTCTTCATTTACGTATTCATTTCTATATCTATTTATTTCTATTATTCTTTCTTTCGTTCGTTCCTTCTTTCTTTATTCTTTATTTCTTCTCCAAGGTTTTGTTTGATGTTTCGTGTGTTCTTCTTTCTTCTATCGTACATCTGTTCATCGAGTGATGTTTGGTTTGGCTGATTGATTTGGGTTTTTTTTTGTTTGTTTTTTGTTGTTGTTTTTTTGCTGTTTTTTTTTTATTGCTTGCTTACTTGATTGATTGGTTGGTTTACTAATCTAGTTAGGTAGTTAGTTAGTTAGTTAGTTAGTTAGTTAGTTAGTTAGTTAGTTAGTTAGTTAGCTAGTTAGTTAGTTAATTAGTTAGTTAGTTAGTTGTTCATTTATTTATTTGTTCATTTATTTATTTATTCATTCATTTATGTATGTATGTATGTATTGACTGATTGATTGATTGGTTGGTTGGTTTACTAATCTAGCTAGTTAGTTAGTTGTTTATTTATTTAGTTGTTCATTTATTTATTCATTCATTTATGTATGTATGTATGTATTGATTGATTGACTGATTGATTGATTGATTGATTTGCCTATTTATTTTATTTTCTACCTACGTACCTATCTATTTGTCTAGCTATCTGTCTGCCTATCTATCTATCTATCTATCTCTCTCTCTCTCTCTCTCTCTCTCTCTCTCTCTCTATATATATATATATATATATATATATATATATATATATATATATATATATGTCTATCTATCTATCTATCCGTCTGTCTGTCTGTCTGTCTGTCTGCCTGTCTGTCTATCTTTCTGCCAGTCTGTCTATGCGTTTATTTGTCTGGTGGTTGGTTGGTTTATTCATTCATTCTCCATTTGTTTATGTTCTTCTCACTTCAACAGGCCAGCAGCTGGCAAGTTGAATTGAATGAAATTGGTTTTCGTTTTCTTTTTGTTTTCTTTTTTTATCCGATCATTCTCTTTCGTTTTTAGTTTTATGTCTGTTCATGCGCGACTCAGACACGGAACTTTAATCAGAGCGAAATCGATATGGTCGTGATAACGTTCAATCCATTGATTGCTCTCTCTCTCTCCCTCTCTCTCTCTCTCTCTCTCTCTCTCTCTCTCTCTCTTTCTCTTTATCTTTGTCTCTGTCTGTCTGTCTTAGAGAGGAAATAATAAAGAAAAAAGTAAACGTTTTGCATTTACAGAAGACACACACACACACACAGAGACAGACATTCAGAGACAGAGAGACACAGACAGGGACAGAGAATGAGAGAGAGATGATGATGATGATGATGGCAAGAGGGAAGGGGTGTTGATGATTCAAACCGCCAAAGAGAGAGAGAGAGGGGGGGGGGGAAGAAGAAGAAGAAGAAGAAGAAGAAGAAGAAGAAGAAGAAGAAGAAGAAGAAGAAGAAGAAGAGAAGAACCCCAAAATAAGGAAGCTGAATAATACCACACACAGAGATCCATAACAGTGTCGTTTTCCAAACAATCACTCTCTCTCTCTCTCTCTCTCTCTCTCTCTCTCTCTCTCTCTCTCTCTCTCTCTCTCTCTCTCTCTCTCTCTATATATATATATATATATATATATATATATATATATATATATATATATATATATATATATATATGATAGTCAGTCGTGTCCGACTATGACCATCAGATCAGCAGAGGAGGCAACTGCTGTTCCGATTAATTGGGCTAGAATTTGATTATAGTGGAGAGTGTCTTGCCCAAGTGCATCCCCACTCTCTCGGCCAAGAGGGTTTTAGGACAGTCGGCGTTGGGATGGTTCCCAAAGGCCAACTAGCCCACAAGGCTGCAGCACTAAGAGCCAGTGCAATTTTGTCTCCTAGTTTGAGAGTCATAGTCCTTCACAAAAGACTAAGCCGTAAATGGTTTCCCACTGACTGGAGAAACCATTGATAGTACAGCTCTCACTCTGCTGTTGGCCCAAATGTAAACTTATGTCAATCTGTGATATAAGCCGAATGTTGGTAAACAATCACTAAAAGGATGATAAATCATTTACTTAACTGTAATACAACTTTCGCAGAGACCCAGAGACATTTCATGAAAACATGACGAATGTCTTGGAAAAGAACAAAATGCCATCTGAATAAAACACTACGGTAAGCTACAGATATTACGAAACAACAAAAAGAAGAAGAAGAACAACAACAAAATGATGATAATGATAATGATGGTACTACTACTACTACTACTACTACTACTACTACTACTACTACTACTACTACTACTACTACTACTACTACATGGATTTATTTTTACTTATGTCACGGTAATACTGCTGACATAACAATTAAAAAAAACAACAACAACAAACGAAACCAGCATGCCGTCATGTACCAAAAGTAAAAATGATAAATAAACAAGAAAACAAACAAATGAACAATTAAATAAATAGACAAATAGGTAGATAATGCATAGATAAATGAATTAAAAAAACAAAAATGAATAAGTAAATAAATGAAATGTTTATTCGTTAATTCCATTACAGTAGAAAGTTTCTATGAATAGTCCAAAAGGCAACAAGCCCTGACAACTTAAAATGACTGCTCTAAACAGTGTGTCTCCATAGTATGGCATCACGTTCATTGTACGTGTGTGTGTGTGTGTGTGTGTGTGTGTGTGTGTGTGTGTGTGTGATATGCATGCGAACTACGTGTGTCTGTGATACATATACGTGAACTTTGTATATACATCGCATTCATTTTTATTTTCTGTTTCCTTATTTGTGATTACCGTGAAACTGAACTAAAGAACGAAAATAAAATGAATAAATAAAGAGACAGACGTCTCACTATCATATTCTTCCCTTCCTAGCAACACGACTTGATCTCCATCAAAACATAAATTGAATGAGTTTGGTAAGGTCAGGACAGCCTGACAGAGTCACTGGGGGAAAAAATCAAGCAAAATAAGATAAAATAGATAACATGAAAAGAAAAAAAAATGAAGTAAAATCTAGAGCTACTGATCATATTTCGCTTTAAATCACGTAAATTAAAGTCCCCCTTAACCTTTTGTCAACATTTTAACTTTTGGGACTGGTTATTCCGTAGAGCTCATTCAACTTAGATACCTCTCACGAACCTTGGTTAAAAATGGCCGCTTCGTGAAATGTTGCTCCTACCACGTTGCAGATACGTGTGGAACAGGACCAGGGGTGGGAGTGTGGTGGAGGGTATTCGGTGGAGGTAAGGGGACAGGGGTGGAGGGGTGGGGGGGTGGAGGGGTAGGGGTGTGTGATTTGAAAGTCTCAAAGGCCTTTTTGAATGGTAGAAAGTTCGGCTCTGTAAAATGGGTACGATGACAAATCGCAGTGGAAACAACTGTCACTTTGTTAATATTGTCTGTATCTTTGTCTCTCTCTCTCTCTCTCTCTCTCTCTCTCTCTCTCTGTGTGTGTGTGTGTGTGTGTGTGTGTGTGTGTGTGTGTGTGTGTGTGTGTGTGTGTATGTCTCTGA
>NC_134886.1:18323062-18350562 GCF_041734735.1 Babylonia areolata | reverse complement strand
AGTCATTCGGATGAGACGATAAACCGAGGTCCCGTGTGCAGCATGCACTTAGCGCAGGTAAAAGAAACCACGGCAACAAAAGAGTTGTTCTTGGTAAAATTATGTAAAATACAAATATCCCATACTCGAGACACTTAAGCAGTCAAAATTAATAGTTCCTATCATTTTCCCTGTGAAATTTCTCTGTACTTTTACCATTAAGTTTATATGTCCCAAGATATGGGGACTGGATCACATTTGCATATTCCATGAATTGTCTAACCAATAATGGAACCATTACCTTTTTTATGATTAGATTGGATACAAATATTTTAATGACTAATCATGTCCGCTATTCTATTTGCTGTTTTGCTGCCACATTATTGCATTGTTAAGAAATAGATTTGTGTCTACTAGAACACCCACCACATTATTGCATTGTTAAGAAATAGATTTGTGTCTACTAGAACACCCAAATTCCTTTTCAAATCAGCTTTCTCCAGATCAACAGAATCCATATGATAAGTGTAATTTGGATTCGTTTTATCAGCATTTTGCAGTTATCATTGCTAAATTTGCCACAACTCTTTCCATTTTTTTTATCAGTTTATCAATACTATCATGGAGGGGAATATTCTTTACAATCGTCATACAGTATCCTCTTGTGTTATTAGCATTTATTTCATAAACACTATCAAATCAGGTATATCACTGACAAAAAATATATATAAACAGTGTTGGCCCCAAGACGCTGCCCTGAGGAACACCACTGGTCACAATGGCTGTACATCTCAGCTGGTTGTATTTCTCAGCTACGACTACGCACTGCCGATACATACATACATACATACATACATGTATATATATATATACATATATATATATATATATATATATATATATATATATATATATATATATATATATAATAAACGTCGTCTGTTTTTTTTTTGTTTTTTTTTTAGTCGTTGGTGCAGAACTGAAGCAATTGCCTTCTGGAGGTCCAGGTAAATTGTGTATATTAGCATGTTATTATTCAGCAGTTCCATCCAGTCTTGTACTAGTACTTAAAAGTTGTGTAACACACAGTCTCACTGAAGCATTTAAAAGAGAGAGAGAGAGAGCGAAAGAGAGAGAGAGAGAGAGAGAGGGGGGGGGGGGGTTGTCGCACCATCTGAAACCAGCAAAGAAACTAGAGTAAGAAAGGTCACTTATTCAGGAGACGGAACAAGCACCTTAGGGAAACCATCCTTACCGTCACCCGTGTCCTAGTGCTTCCACAGTGTGCAAGTGGCAATATAATGGCAAACAGTATGATTTTAAAGGTGCTACGTCTTAGCGTTTTGCACTTTCAATGTTCCACGTAAGTCTCGCCTTTTTCGCGGGCTCTCTAACACTGTCTGTGGAATACGGTGTGCACGTGCTGGTGGCGCCAGTACCGCTGATCATATTATGTGACCAGGCAAAGAGGCATCGATTTCAGAACGTCCACACCCCTTGAGCGTACTCTGACACGTTAAGTGTAGGTCACAATGAAGACTGCTGAGGTGTTTTTTGTTGTTGTTGTTTTTTTGGTGTGTGTGTGTGTGTGTGTGTGTGTGTGTGTGTGTGTGTGCTTTCAATGGTTGTATTAGTTCATGGTGTCAATTATTCTGAGGCCACTAGAAATATCCTACTCCTCTCTCTCTCTCTCCCTCCATCCCCTCTCTCTCTGCCCCCCCCCTCTCTCTCTCTCTCATGTATATCTACTTGACTGTCTGTCTGTCTAGACCTTTGTCTGTTGGCCTGCTGGTCTGTATATCTGCCTGTTTATTTGTCTTTCGATTTGCATGTCTCTGTCTCTATCTCTGTCTGTCTCTCTCTCTCTTTCTCTCTCTCTTATTTAACTGCAAAGCATATGGTAGCATTCGTGAAAAATGTGTTGTTTTCAAAACAAGTGCTGCAAGGAGTAAAGATATCATTGATGTGTTGAAAATGAATTATGATGACAATACAGTAAGATCACTGGCGAAGTACATTGCTAAAGCCTATGCTATTCGAAAGAAGAGTAATTCATGTCAATAGTTTGATTACGTTGATGATAAAAAAGAAAAAAAAGAAGAAAAGAATGCTTTTGGTCGGGCGTTAGTTTATTTGACTCCAAGTATGTTTATTTTCTGTTCTATGTTGTTTCATTATTTTCTTCATTATTGTTCAGATTGCACCCACATGTTACCAGAGCTGTATAGCTAATGACATTAAACCTTTCAGTGTCCAGTGTTCATTGTTCTCTCTCTCTCTCTCTCTCTCTCTCTCTCTCTCTCTCTCCTTTTTGTTATTTTTTTTTAACCAACATTGACCAACTGAAAGTATTAACACATTATTTATGTAACGTTGCTTACATAATAGACATATAAATAGATCCAGCGTTGTTTACATTTTTATATGGACTTACATGTGTTGTTTGTGTGTGTGTGCGTTTTTCTGTACATAGTTTGTTTTTGATTTTTAAACCCCTTGGCATAAAACCCACATACACGATTGTCAATTTTCTTTTCATCTCTATCTGTCTCTCTGTCTCTGTCTGTCTGTCTGTCTCTGTCTCTCTCTGTCTGTTTGTCTCTGTCTGTCTGTCTGTCTGTCTGTCTGTCTGTCTGTCTCTCTCTCTCTCTCTCTCTCTCTCTCTCTCTCTCTCTCTCTCTCTCTCTCTCTCTCTTCCATTTTATCTGTTTTGCACCATTCGTGTTCTGACTTGCACCTACTATGTCACTTGAGCTTCACAGCTAATAACACTGAACATTTCAGTGTTTGGTGTTCAGTGTTCAGTGTTCAGTGTGTGTGTGTGTGTGTGTGTGTGTGTGTGTGTGTGTGTGTGTGTGTGTGTGTGTGTGTGTTGCCTGTGCTTTGTTTTTTTTTGTTTTGTTTTTTTTGCCCTTGAGGACTGAATGTAAAAAAAAAAAAAAAAAACAAAAAAAAAACCCCAGCTATGCTTACTCCACTACCTTCGTGAAATATGAATTCGTTTCGTTTCGTTTCTTTGACCGCATCTGCTTAGCAGATGTGGTGTAGAGTATATGGAATTGTCCGAACGTAGTGACGCCTCCTTGAGTAACTGAACTGAACTGAACTGAACTGAACTGAACTGAGCTGAACTGACCGCATTTTGTTCTCCAAACTGCGAAGGAGTCGCGACACTAATATGAAAATTAACATGAAAGCCCCCCTTTTTTTAAGGAGTCACTTACACCCGGGAATTACTAACAACACCAGTGGTACAAGAACTAGAGACAATTACCTTCCTTCCCAGACATTTCAATTTTCCCAAGAGCGTGTGGGGGGATGGGGGGGGGGGGGGGGGGGGGGGGGGGGGGGGCACTAAAGTGTGATAGTTGCATCCGTTTCACTTTGTAGATACCACTTAGCATGAGCTGCAATGAAATTACCGTTGGTAATAGAAAGAAAAGAAAGAAGGTTTTTTTTGTGTGTAGGGGTGGGTGGGAGTGGGTGGGGGCGAGGGGTCGGGGTGGGGGGTGGGGTGGGGTGGGGGTGGGGGTTAAAAGTCGCAGACGAACCAAATTGTACTGAGAACGAAATGAGGCACTGAAAATGGGGTGGGACATCTGGAATCGATTTCTTTTGTTGCCGTCTGTCTGAAATGTTGAAGACATCTCTGTTACATTAAAGAAGAATGATAATACCAAGAAGAATTTAAAATAATGTGCTAATGAAAGTTCGTTCTTTTCTTCGTTTTTATTTTATTTTATTTTTTTTATTTTTTTTCGTCCACTTGGTCTTTCTTTCTTATGTTCGTTTGCTTTCGTTCTCTTCATTTTGCCTTCATCCTCATCACCCTCCTCTCCCTCAGCATCTGTTTTTAAGATGGGCTGAGCTTGACTGATGAAGAGATTAGTTCAGTTTTAACATTTGATTCCAGGGTTAATGATTTCGAAACTTTGATGATAATCTTTAGGACAAAAATATGATTCTGCAAAAGCTCCTGATTTTTGTGTTTCTCTGCCTCTAACTCCCTTTTTTATCCTCTAGCACACGTCTAACCGCCTCTCTCTCTCTCTCTCTCTCTCTCTCTCTCTCCCACTCTCTCTCTTCTTCTCTCCCCCCTCTCTCTCTCCCTCACTCTTTTTCTGTCTTTTTCTCCTCTCTCTCTTTCTTTTCCTTTCTCTCTCTCCCTCTCTCTCTCTGTCTCTTTTCTTCTCCCTCTCTCTATCTTTCTCTCCCTTTCTCTCTCTCTCTTTCTCTACCACTCTCTCTCTCTCTCTCTTCCTCTCTCTCTCTCTCTCTTCCTTTCTCTCTCTCATTCTCTTCCTTTCTCTCTCTGATTCTCTCCCACTCTCTCTCAATATCTCTCTCTTTCTGTGTTTCTCTCCCACTCTCTCTCTCTCTCTCTCTCGCTCTCTCTCTCTCTCTCTCTCCTTCTCTCCCCCCTCTCTCTCTCCCTCACTCTTTTTCTGTCTTTTTCTCTCTCTCTCTCTCTCTCTTCCTTTCTCTCTCTTCCTTTCTCTCTCTCTTTCTCTTCCTTTCTCTCTCTCTTTCTCTACCACTCTCTCTCTTTCCACACCCCCTCTCTCTTTCTCTTCCTTTCTCTCTCTCTTTCTCTTCCTTTCTCTCTCTCATTCTCTCCCACAATCTCTCTCTCTTTTTGTGTTTCTCTCCCTCTCTCTCTCTTTCTCTCTCTCTTTGTCTTCCTTTCTCTCTCTCTTTCTCTCCACCCCCCCCTCTCTCTGTCTCTTCCTTTCTCTCTCTCTCTCTTTCTCTTCTGTCTCTCTTTCCTAACCACAACCTCCAGCCTCTTTCCCTCCAAAATATTGTGAGGTCCTCGCGACACATATATAACATTTAAGGAGTCACGTACACTCGAGAATACTTACAGCACCAGTGGTGCAAGAACCAGAGACAATCACTTTCCCAGACATGTCAAACCGTATCAAGAATGTAGGGTGGCACTGGACTGCGATAGTTGCAGCCGTTACACTTTGTAGGTGCCAGTTAGCATGCGCTGCAATGAAAATGAATCACCGTCGGAAACAGAAAAGAAAGAAATAGAACGAAGGAAAAATGAAAGTCGTAATCACACCGAATTGTACGAAAGACACAAGACGTTTGAGAAGTTTGGGTCGGTCTTAGATCATTTGAAATCCATATTGCTTGCTGGGTATGTCTAAAAGTAAGCGAACATCTCGGTTATAGAAAGCCCTGTGTGGTGATTGATAAGTCTTCTTTCGTTCATCCATTCTTGAATTCTCTCTCTCTCTCTCTCTCTCTCTCTCTCTCTCTCTCTCTCTCTCTCTCTCTCTCTCTCTCTCTCTCTCCGCCTCTCTCTCTCTCTCGCTCTCTCTGTGTCTCTCTGTCTCTCGCTCTCTCTGTGTCTGCCTGTCTGTGTGTCTGCCTGTCTGTCTGTCTGTCTGTCTGTCTGTCTGTCTTTCTTTCTTTCTTTCTCTCCTCCTACTCCTTCCGTCCCTTACTTAATTCGTTCCTCACTGTCTCTGTCTATGCTTCTGTTTCCGTCTCTCTCCCTCTCTCTTTCTTTCACCCTCTCTGTCTCTCACCCCATTTCGTCCTCTCTCTCTCTCTCTCTCTCTCTCTCTCTCTCTCTCTCTCTCTCTCTCTCTCTCTCTCTCTCTCTCTCTCCTCTCTTTCTCTCACTCTCTCTGTCTCTCATCCCATTTCATCCTCTCTCTCTTCCTCTCTCTCTCTCTCTCTCTCTCTCTCTCTCTCTCTCTCCGTCTCTCTCCCTCTCTGTCTCTCACCCCATTCCATCCCATTTATCTGTCTATTTCTGTCTCTCTGTCTCTGTCTCTCTCTCTGTCTCTGTCTCTCTCTCTGTCTGTCTGTCTCTGTCTCTCTCTGTCTCTGTCTCTCTGTCTCTCTCTCTCTCCATCTCCAACACCGTGGAGGAGTCACCACACAAACGCGACATTTAACATGGAAACCCCTTTATAGATCTCACTTATATCCGGGAATAGTAACAGCACCAACTGTACAAGAACAAGACGCAAATAAGTGCATGCCCAAACATTTCAACAGCGTGAGGCTACATGAAAATGCGACAGTTGCAGCCGTTGCTCTATGTAAGTGGCACTAACATCAGCTGCAATGGAACGACCAACGGTAATAGAAAAAAAAGGGGGGGAAAGCAAATGTCGCAGACAAACTGAATTGTACGGATAATGAAACGAGACATTTCAGAGGGCGGGACATTTGAAATTGATATCGTTATTCTGCGTCTTCTGAAAATCGCAGATGTCTGTGACAAAAAAAAAAAAAAAAAAAAAAAAAAAAAAAAAAAGAAAAGAAAAAAAAAAGCAGCTTTTTTTTTTTTTTTTTCAAGTATGGTTGTGAAATGTGCTGACAGAAAGCCATATGCACTGACAAAATTATTAATTGATTGATTGATTCAGTCGTTCATTCTGTCTTTTCTTTTCTCTTTTCAATCCTTCTTTTTTTTCTTCGTAATTGCTCTTTCCGTATTCCCTTTAACTTCTAAGACAAATGATGATCTGACTGACTGACATCAAGACTAATTTTATCTTTAAAAGTCTTCATGCAAAAAAAGGTCTCTGTTAGTTTGTCTCTGTATTTCACTCCTTTGTTTGTTTGTCCAGCACTCCCCCATCGTCATATCCTCTCTCACACATACACAAAAAAAAACCCAAAAAACGTGTGTGTGTGTGTGTGTGTGTGCGCGCGCGCGCACGCACACACACACACACACACACACACACACACACACACACACACACACACACACACACACACACACACACATCTTTTTCATCCTCACCATAATCATCACACACACACACACACACACACACACACACACACACACACACACACACACACACACACACACACACACACACACACACACACACACACACACACACACACACACACACACATCCTCTTCATCCTCACCATAATCATCATACACACACACGCACACACACAGACAGACATAAACACACAGACACAGACAGAGAGACAGACATACAGACAGACAGACAGACACACACACACACACACACACACACACACACACACACACACACACACACACACGATCAAACACATGTGATTCAAAGACATACAAAGTTTTCGTAAGCAGCAATGCCACTAACACGGGCAATGGCGCCAGAAGAATGATTAAGAAAAAAAGAACAAAAAAACCTTCACCTTTCCAGACGGGCATCAGTCGTACCCAGAGCAAGAGGCGACATTTCAGTGGGTCATTTGTCCTCGTTACTAGTCCTAAGTGCCACTTAGCATCAGGGGCAGCAAAATCACCAAAAAGTAAGGAGGGTGGAAAAAAAGAAGAAGAAGAAGAAGAAAAAAAAAAAGAAATAGAAAAAAAGAAGAAAGGAAAGAGAACGTCGCAGACAGTGTGAATTGTACCCATTCCGGAAGACAGCACTTAACGGGATCGTTTGAAATCGATGCCTTCAGCGAGAGTCGCTTGAAGTTCAGTTCAGACACGTCTATGTCAAGCCCCCCACCCCCCCCCCACCCCCCCTCCACACACACACACACACACACACACCATATATATGTTTTTTCTTCTCTTTTTTTCTCTTTTTTTTTTCTCTCCGATTTCGATGCGAGAAGGTGAGTTGGGTTTGACTGACGGTGGATGACTTTCCTCCTGAAGCTTTCATTGGTGAATAATTGATCTGGAACTTTCGATTGCAGTCCTTGGACGAATGTCTCTTAGTACCGGTCGCTGTTTTTCTTCTTTTTTGTGTGTGTGTGTGTGTTTTTTTTGTTGTTGTTTGTTTGTTTGTTATTGTTTTTGTTGTTTTATTTTGTTGTTGTCGATCTCTGTTTCTCTTTGTCTGTTCATCTTTCCCTTTCTCTCTGTTTGGATGCATGTCTCTGTCTCTGTCTTTGTTTCTATCTGTTTCTTTCTGTTTATCTATCTATCTGTCTGTGCCTCTGTATGTCTTTGTTTCAATCTGTTTCTCTGTGTTCATCTATCTGTCTGTCTGTGCCTCTGTTTGTCTGCCTCTGTTATGTGAGCACACACACACACACACACACACACACACACACACACACACACACACACACACACACACACATATATATATATATATATGTGTGTGTGTGTGTGTGTGTGTGTGTGTGTGCGTGCGTGTGTGTGTGTGTGTGTGTGTGTGTGTGTGTGTGTGTGTGTGTGTGTGTGTGTGTGTGTGTGTGTGTGTGTGTTACTCACATTCTTTCTGTGTTGATTATTCATAATCATAGACTGACTAACGAACTAGAACTACGGAACTGAATGACAAATGAATTTATTCACTCAATCAATACAAAACTGAACAACTAATGAACTCAGTCACTCAGTCACCTTCTGCTTTTGTCGCGGACTAGTAGCTAGTGTTGGCGTGTCTTACTGTACCTTCAGGTGACTGACCAGTTGACCAAAACAACCAACCAGCCAGCAGACCATCAGTCAGCCGGGTTAACTGACCAGCTCCCTCCCTCCCTCACTCTCTCACACATGTGGCGAACTAACTCACGAACTCACTAGGTGACCGACCGACCGACTGACTGACTGACTGACCAGCTATTTATCCTAATTTCCTAACTAACTAACCAATCAACCAGCCAGTCAACCGAACAGCTGACCAACACACCGAGCAGCCAGCCATATTATGAACACACCAGTTTGGCAAACAGGCTGACGCGGAGCAGAGCAGAAGAGAAATGGTCAATGATTGATAGAGCTGGCAGCCAGTTTGGCACTGTCGGTATTTTGCCTGCAGGCCTCTCTCAGGAAGAAGATGCGTAACTGGTCCGCCCGCAGAAGTGGACGTGATTGATTAACTGAATTATCTCGGGCTGACCAGAGGTGTTTCATTTTCCGAAAATAAGCACGGCACCGGAACCATAGAGCCTCATCAATCGGAACTGAATGGGGGAAGTAAACTACTGTAGGGGCGATGGCACAGGAAGGATTTCCATTTCTTTGCTTTTATTGTAGTAGTAGTAGTAGTAGTGTGTGGATGTGTTGGGGGAGGGGAGGGGAGGGGTGGTTACCATTTTCTGCCTGCAATTACTTATTTTCCTATCAAAGTGTATTATTTTTACCGTGCATTATTTTACGTGCACTTAATGCATGCTGCACACGGCACCCCGGTTTATCGTCTCATCCGAATGACTCAAGGTCCAGTGGAGGGGGGGGGGGGGGGGGGAGAAAATACTAGCGAGTATTGGGATTCGAACCAGTGCACTCAGACTCTCTCGCTTCCTAGGCGCAAGCGTTACCACTGGGCCAAAACACACCACTCCACCCACAGCAACCTACAGTGCTGGCCTTTCTGTGGCAATAGCGCACGTGCAGAAAGAGGTTGTTGCGCAATCGCGAGGCTCGGATGACTCCAGATCTAGCACTCAATTCTGCCCACTAAGTTTCCTTTGCACCTGCGCTCGCCCAGGCTGTTAAGAAATAAAACAATGGTCAGATATCTTTTATTATTTAGAAATGTCTTCCTCCACTGTCGTTGCAAGCAGCAGCAGCAGGGAAGAAGGAAAGAAAGAAAGAACGAAAGCAAGCAGGAAAGAAAGGTTATGAAACTTTTTTTTGAATCAGTTTATTCATCCTTTTTTTTTCTTTTTTTCTTTTTTAGCATCCGTGTTTATAGACAGACAGATAGATAGATAGATAGATAGATAGGTACATAGGTAGATGATTGGATGGATGGATGGATGGATTAATTGACTGATTGAGATGACTCTGGCAAGTGTACTAGGCTTTGCCTGGGAGCCGTGTGTGCACACAAACAAACTATAATGTAGTGAGCAGAACGGAGAAGAAGGTTGACTCAGCTGACAAATCGAGGGCACGTGAAGCCACGCTGGTGGAGAGAGACTGGTGTCATGGCACGTGAAGCCACGCTGGTGGAGAGAGACTGATGTCAGGGCACGTGAAGCCACGCTGGTGGAGAGAGACTGATTTCATGGCATGTGAAGCCACGCTGGTGGAGAGAGACTGATGTCAGGGCACGTGAAGCCACGCTGGTGGAGAGAGACTGATGTCAGGGCACGTGAAGCCACGCTGGTGGAGAGAGACTGATTTCATGGCATGTGAAGCCACGCTGGTGGAGAGAGACTGGTGTCATGGCACGTGAAGCCACGCTGTTGGAGAGAGACTGATGTCAGGGCACGTGAAGCCACGCTGGTTGGAGAGACACTGATGTCAGGGCACGTGAAGCCACGCTGGTTGGAGAGACACTGATGTCATGGCACGTGAAGCCACGCTGATGGAGAGACACTGATGTCATGGCACGTGAAGCCACGCTGGTGGAGAGAGACTGATGTCAGGGCACGTGAAGCCACACTGGTGGAGAGAGAATGATTTCATGGCATGTGAAGCCACGCTGGTGGAGAGAGACTGGTGTCATGGCACGTGAAGCCACGCTGGTGGAGAGAGACTAGTGTCATGACAGGTGAAGCCACGCTGGTGGAGAGAGACTGGTGTCATGACAGGTGAAGCCACGCTGGTGGAGAGACACTGATGTCATGGCACGTGAAGCCACGCTGGTGGAGAGAGACTGATGTCAGGGCACGTGAAGCCACGCTGGTGGAGAGAGACTGATGTCATGGCACGTGAAGCCACGCTGGTGGAGAGACACTGATGTCATGGCACGTGAAGCCACGCTGGTGGAGAGAGACTGATGTCATGGCACGTGAAGCCACGCTGGTGGAGAGACACTGATGTCAGGGCACGTGAAGCCACGCTGGTGGAGAGAGTGATGTCAGGGCACGTGAAGCCACGCTGTTGGAGAGAGACTGATGTCATGACACGTGAAGCCACGCTGGTGGAGAGAGACTGATGTCAGGGCACGTGAAGCCACGCTGGTGGAGAGAGACTGATGTCAGGGCACGTGAAGCCACGCTGGTGGAGAGAGACTGGTGTCAGGACACGTGAAGCCACGCTGGTGGAGAGAGACTGGTGTCAGGGCACGTGAAGCCACGCTGGTGGAGAGAGACTGATGTCAGGGCACGTGAAGCCACGCTGGTGGAGAGAGACTGGTGTCAGGGCACGTGAAGCCACGCTGGTGGAGAGAGACTGGTGTCAGGGCACGTGAAGCCACGCTGGTGGAGAGAGACTGATGTCAGGGCACGTGAAGCCACGCTGGTGGAGAGAGACTGATTTCATGGCACGTGAAGCCACGATGTTGGAGAGAGACTGGTGTCAGGGCAGTGCTGTTGATGGTTGATGTATGTAAATGAAGACTATCTCATCACAATTAATATTCGGTTCTTGAGTTCGACCATGATCTCTGAATAAAATATTCCGCGACTTGTCGAACTACCTCAATGCTTCAAAACCCTGACTGTGTGACGTAATGACGTTAGACCACGACCTTTGCGTAAGATGTTCGTGACTGGTCGAATTTCCTCAAGGCTTCAAAACCATCACTGCATGACGTAATAGACGTTAGACTGTGAGTTTTATGGCTGGGATCCGCAATGGCGCAGTTGGTTCATCGGCTGGTTTATTGACGCTAACCTTTCTGAGGTTATAATAATAACGATAATGATAACAACAACAACAACAGCAATAATAATAATAATAATAATAATAATAATAATAATAATAATAATGGTATTTATATAGCGATGAATCTTGTGCAGAGACAAATCAAAGCGCTTTCGCACCAGTCATTCACACGCACGCATAACTCTAAAACTGGAGAAACTGAAGACAAGAGGCAGGGAAGGGAGGCTATTTTGGGAAGAGGTGGGTTTTAAGCCTTGAAAGGGCTGAGTGTGGAGACTTGACGAAGCGAAGGAGGAAGTTCATTCCATTTGCAAGGTCCAGAGACAGAGAAAGAACGGCGGCCAACTGTCGAGAGCTTGAATCTGGGTATGCGTGAACAGAGTGGATCCGAAGCTGATCGTAGTGAGCGAGATGGAGTGTAGAGGTGAAGGCAGCCACAGAGATAGGAAGGGGCTGATTTGTGAATACATTTATAACATAGAGTGCTGATCTTGTACTTTATTCTGTGTGAGACAGGGAGCCTGGAAAATCATCACGCCTCTCAACTTGCACTACACCCTTAGTTTGGAGTCCGGCAACATTGCAGGGTAACTGGAGGCCGAATTTTGAGGGGGTTTTGTTGTTGGAGTAAACGAACGACGTATTACTCAGTGTGGACATCGGTTGAGCACACACATAAACGCGCACACACACGCGCACACACAATCAATTCACCTTTAGGAACAGGAGTCAGATTCTGTTCTATGAATACACACACACACACACACACACACACACACACACACACACACACACACAACACAACACAACACAACACACACACATGACCAACGACATTCTTAATGACTGATTCGACAGTGACGCGAGTTTGGTTCTCCAAGTTCATGTACACTCCAGACTGATCAATACTTGTCTGGCAACTCATAAAAAAAGCCATACATATATCACCCTCCTTACATACTATTTCATTTTGAGAGCAAATGACATGCTGCGCCTCTAAACATGACGGGTGATGGATACTGGGACAGAGCCAGGCAATGACCATAGCCATGCACTGTCGTCGGTAACGTGTACAGCACTGTATTCACGCACACACACACACACACACACACACACACACACACACACACACACACACACACACACACACACACACACACACACACACACACACACACACTTGGAAGGATTTATATTATTACTTTTTTTTTCCGTTTATCTTTTCAAAGTTATTTTGTAATTGCGAAAGAATTCTTTATTTGCCAGCCTCTCCTGTTTTCCTCCTATAAATTGTACAAATTATATATATATATATATATATATATATATATATATATATATATATATATATATATATATATATATATATATATATATATATATATATGTTTATGTATATATGAATCTGTCTTTGTCTCTGTCTGTCTGTCTGTCTGTCTGTCTGTCTGTCTGTCTGTCTCTCTCTCTCTCTCTCTCTCTCTCTCTCTCTCTCTCTCTATATATATATATATATATATATATATATATATATATATATGTATGTGTGTGTGTGTGTGTGTGTGTGTGTGTGTGTGTGTGTATGTGTGTGTGTGTGTGTGTGTGTGTGTGTGTGTGTGTATGTGTGTGTGTGTGTGTGTGTGTGTGTGTGTGTACAGAAATAACTTTGTGCGTGTATGAGATACAGAGAGAGAGAGAGAGAGAGAGAGAGAGAGAGAGAGAGAGAGAGAGAGAGAGAGAGAGATTGGGAAAAGCGGAAAAAAAACCCCATAATTTGGCCATTTTGCTTCCTTATATCTTCATTCAGCCAGTCATCTTCTTGATGTCTTCGTCCCGATCCCCGAGTGAATCTTTTAAATGGAATCTTGAAATTTGTTTGTTCAAACACTGTCTTAGAACTTAGAACCGCCCCCCCCCACCCCCTCCACCCAGCCACTTACCTCCCTTGCCTGGTCAGTCTTTGTGAGTGTACGTGCGTCGGTGTGTGTGTATGTTGTGTGTGTGTGTGTGTGTGTGTGTGTGTGTGTGTGTGTGTCTGTGTGTGTGTGTGTGTGTGTGTGTGTGTGTGTGTGTGTGTGTGTGTGTGTGTGTGTGTGTGTGTGTGTGTGTGTGTGTGTGTGTGTGTGTGTGTGTGTGTGGTGTGTGTGTGTGTGTGTGTGTGTGTGTGTGTGTGTGTGTGTGTGTGTGTGTGTGTGTGGAAGGAGGGAAAAGGCGTTTTGATCTGTGAGTGCTGTAGCATTGTTTTTAACAATCATGCTTAGCGAGTTGCATCTTCGACGTTTTTATTATCATGTTATTCGAGCACAGTGAGTTGCATCTTTTACGTATTTGTTATCATGTTTTTTCGTATGCTTTGAGTCGCAGGGTATTGTTTATCATTATTTTTTTTCTAAACCCTCAAACTGTTCTATAGACTGATTCCTGTATGGTTTTAGTACGGTTATTGCCTTGAAGTAGAGGTTTTTTTTAACAACAGGTTGAACAAGAAACTGAAGTTGTTGAGAACTGGGGGTCTTGGTTGGGTGAAGGTTGCCTTGTCGGAGGGGGTGAGTCCTAGATGTCTGCCAGGGTGGGATGTCCACCTGGCGTTCAGAGGGAGGGGGGGGGGGGCTGGCTGTCTGAAGGGTGGTGCAGTCCTGGTTGGCGTTCTGGTGCTGAAGTCCTCCATGGTTGATGAACTGTTGGCCTCCCAGAGAAGTGAAGCAATGACTGGTCCAGCCAGCAGCAGATGGCAGAATTAGCAGACACTTGATGACACAGATGACATTTGGTGGCAGGACGCACAGACGTGCTGCTGTCTCATGATCATCACCGCCCCCCCCTCCGCCCGCCCCCATACCTCCCCCCCCCCTCCCCTGTCTCTGATCACGGACACAAATGAGCACCTGTCTAATCAGGGTCTTGACACCACGTCAAATTAGGATCCTGACACCACGTCAAATTAGGATCCTGACACCACGTCAAATTAGGGTCTTGACACCACGTCAAATTAGGGTCTTGACGCCACGTCAGATTAGGGTCTTGACACCACGTCAGATCAGGGTCTTGAGACCACCTCAAATTAAGGTCTTGAGACCACGTCAAACTAGGGTCTTGACACCACGTCAGATTAGGGTCTTGACACCACGTCAAATTAGGATCCTGACACCACGTCAAATTAGGATCCTGACACCACGTCAAATTAGGGTCTTGACACCACGTCAAACTAGGGTCTTGACGCCACGTCAGATTAGGGTCTTGACACCACGTCAGATTAGGGTCTTGACACCACGTCAGATCAGGGTCTTGAGACCACGTCAAATTAAGGTCTTGACACCACGTCAGATTAGGGTCTTGACAATATCCCCTTGTCAAACCGGCCCCTCTTTTGCTAAATGGCTCTCTGTCATGTTCTGTTTATTTGCGTCTTCCTCTTCTGCGATTGCGTTCGTGTGCTGTAACTCCCACATAGCGTATTGTAACTCCCACATGTGTATTGTAACTCCCACATAGTGTATTGTAACTCCCACATGTGTATTGTAACTCCCACATGTGTATTGTAACTCCCACATAGTGTGTTGTAACTCCCACATAGTGTGTTGTAACTCCCACATAGTGTGTTGTAACTCCCACATAGTGTGTTGTAACTCCCACATAGTGTGTTGTAACTCCCACATAGTGTGTTGTAACTCCCACATGGTGTGTTGTAACTCCCACATAGTGTGTTGTAACTCCCACATAGTGTGTTGTAACTCCCACATAGTGTGTTGTAACTCCCACATAGTGTGTTGTAACTCCCACATAGTGTGCTGTAACTCCCACATAGTGTGTTGTATCTACCACGTAGTGTGCTATAACTCCCACATACAGTTTGCTGTAACTGTAACTCCCACATGCAGTATGCTGTAACTGTAACTCCCACATAAAGTGTGCTGTAACTGTAACTCCCACATGCAGTATGCTGTAACTGTAACTCCCACATAAAGTGTGCTGTAAATGTAACTCCCACATAAAGTGTCCTGTAACTCCCACATACAGTGTGCTGTAACTGTAACTCCCACATGCAGTGTGCTGTAACTGTAACTCCCACATGCAGTGTGCTGTAACTGTAACTCCCACATGCAGTATGCTGTAACTCCCACATACAGTGTGCTGTAACACCCACATGCAGTATGCTGTAACTCCCACATACAGTGTGCTATAACTCCCACATGCAGTATGCTGTAACACCCACATACAGTGTGCTATAACTCCCACATACAGTGTGCTATAACTCCCACCACATACAGTGTGCTATAACTCCCACATACAGTGTGCTATAACTCCCACCACATACAGTGTGCTGTAACTCCCACATACAGTGTGCTATAACTCCCACATACAGTGTGCTGTAACTCCCACATACAGTGTGCTATAACTCCCACATACAGTGTGCTATAACTCCCACCACATACAGTGTGCTATAACTCCCACATACAGTGTGCTATAACTCCCACACACAGTGTGCTATAACTCCCACATACAGTGTGCTATAACTCCCACATGCAGTGTGCTATAACTCCCACATACTGTGTGATATAACTCCCACATACAGTGTGCTGTAACTCCCACATACACTTGAATACACGAGTGGAATGATACGTGTATTACATCTTTTCTACCCCGCCTCACCTCCGCCATGCAGGCAGCAATACTCCGCTTTCGGGAATATGGTTGCAGGGTATCTTCCAAAACCTACCAAACGCTGATAACTATTTTGATATCGTTAACGTGCATTATTTGATCGTCAGCATGCGCATACACACGAACTGGCTTCATGCACTGTTAGGAAGTCTGCACATCAGCTGACATGTGGAGATCAGGGAAAACATTCACCCTCAACCCATTAGTCTCCGTGACCGGGATTCGAACCCAGAATATTTATATTGGTTTAAATAAACTTTAATTATTCAACAATACATATGATTACAATGCATTGAATGACAAAAGAGCATCAACAAGCTTAAAGCTTATACTGTGCTCACAACGTTGCACTTCAATTTTATCATGACGGCAGATGAACCATATTATGACTTGTATGAAATAACATGCATAAACAGGAAGAAAGGAAATAATGAAATAAAACAAATAAACAAACAGTACATAATATAGTAAAATAATGCTAATATCAATATTAACATGAGATTAAATTTATTATCACCAAAGTAATTGGCCTAATAGAAGAAAAACACGAAGAAGAAGAAGAAAATTTAGAAGAATGGAGGGTAAGGTGGTGGAGGAGGGGGAACAGAGGGGAGAGGAGAAATTCTAACAGATCATTGGCCAATCCATTCACCTTGAATATTTGGTCAGTCAAAAAAAAATTCAACATATATTTTACGAATAGAATCATGTTGTACTCTTTCTTCACAATACTTTCTAAGCTAAAATCTATTTGAATCGGAGATAAACTGGTGGACAGTTTGAAATATGAATATATTTGTATGATTTTGGAGAACAGGATCTCCATGCAATATATGAATATTTATATTGAAAAGTCCAACGCTTTAATCAACCACTCGGTTGTTGCACCCATCTAGTCAGTACGTCCCAGACTACAACCACCACCACCACTACCACCACCACCACCACCACTACCACCCCAGAAATGGAAGAGAAAAAAAAAAACAAAAAAAACTGGACCCGCAAAAACCTCCCCTGACAAATGGCTAGTCAATGGCAGCCATGTCAAGATCTACGATCTCTGTAAGGCAGCACGAGTGTAAGATTATGTGAGGTCTGCTCGACAAAATTCGATTTTACATACATCGTCGAAGTTGGCTGCTCCCATCCTCTGGATCCAGTCGTTTGGGGAAGCCGCTGGCTATGTCTGTGGTGTGGGGGACAGACATGTTGTGGTGTGTGAGGCCTTAGTTAACTAAGGCATCCGGCAGTCTCGGGAGACAATGGAGCTGCGCTCTGGGCGGTGGTTGATACAGCATCAGGTATGGCTGGACAGGTCAGTACAGGTGTGAGGGTCCCTCCCACACTGGTCTGTGTGTTTGTCTGTCTGTCTGTCTGTCTGTCTGTCGTGGCTAAGAAAGAGGAGAGGGTGGAGGGGGAGGGGGCAATTAAATACTCCCCTCTCCCTCTGTGTGTGTGTCTCTCTCTGTCTGTCTGTCTGTCTGTCTGTCTGTCTGTCTGTCTCTCTCTCTCTCTCTCTCTCTCTCTCTCTCTCTCTCTCTCTCTCTCTCTCTCTCTCTCTCTCTCTCTCTCCTCTGTGTGTGTTTGTGTCTGTATATGTGTCTGTGACATTCTCACTGTTTCTCTCTGTCTCTGTCTGTCTGTCTGTCTGTCTGTATATATATATATATATATATATATATATATATATATATATATATATATATATATATATATATATATATATATATATATATGTGTGTGTGTGTGTGTGTGTGTGTGTGTGTGTGTGTGTGTGTCCAGCTAACAGTCCTCATAGTCATGCAGCTAACATTCCTCAGCTAACAGTCTTCATTGTCATGCAGCTAACAGTCATCATGCAGCTAACAGTCTTCATAGTCATGCAGCTAACATTCCTCAGCTAACAGTCTTCATAGTCATGCAGCTAACAGTCTTCATAGTCATGCAGCTAACAGTCCTCATGCAGCTAACAGTCCTCATGCAGCTAACAGTCCTCATGCAGCTAACAGTCCTCATGCAGCTAACAGTCTTCATAGTCATGCAGCTAACAGTCTTCATGCAGCTAACAGTCTTTATGCAGCTAACAGTCCTCATGCAGCTAACAGTCCTCATGCAGCTAACAGTCTTCATGGTCATGCAGCTAACAGTCCTCATGCAGTTAACAGTCTTTATAGTCATGCAGCTAACAGTCTTTATAGTCATGCAGCTAACAGTCTTTATGCAGCTAACAGTCATCATGCAGCTAACAGTCTTCATAGTCATGCAGCTAACAGTCCTCATGCAGCTAACAGTCTTCATAGTCAAACAGCTAACAGTCCTCATAGTCATGCAGCTAACAGTCCTCATGCAGCTAACAGTCCTCATGCAGCTAACAGTCTTCATAGTCATGCAGCTAACAGTCCTCATGCAGCTTACAGTCTTCATAGTCATGCAGCTAACAGTCCTCATGCAGCTAACAGTCTTCATAGTCATGCAGCTAACAGTCCTCATGCAGCTAACAGTCTTCATAGTCATGCAGCTAACAGTCCTCATGCAGCTAACAGTCTTCATAGTCATGCAGCTAACAGTCCTCATGCAGCTAACAGTCTTCATAGTCATGCAGCTAACAGTCCTCATGCAGCTAACAGTCTTCATAGTCATGCAGCTAACAGTCTTCATAGTCATGCAGCTAACAGTCCTCATGCAGCTAACAGTCCTCATGCAGCTAACAGTTTTCATAGTCGTGCAGCTAACAGTCCTCATTGACAACTTTGTTGTGTTATTCCCCAGTGCCAGTCAGTGTGAAGGGTCTTTGTATTCCAGACTCCCCTTCCTGCCATCTTCACTCATCATGAGTTCATATTTCCAAGGACTCCTCCTCGGCCAGTTGTTCCGTGAGAGTGATGGCCTCTCCTGTGATCTTCTCCCACCTTTGATAGAGCGATGGGCCTTCCTGCCGAAAAGTGCGGCATTAAGCGGGTGTAGCGAGGGGTCAGTCAATAGATCACAAGGACTGACAGACACTTCATGACAGGACAATGGACTGGTGGTGGTGGTGGTGGTGGGTGGCGTAGGGGTGGTGGTGCTTCCGTTTCATGAGCATCGATCATCAGGTGTCTACCTCCCAGCAGGCTGACGCTGTCTAATTAGAGCCGTGACAACGTGTCATTCCCTGACACAGCCTCCTCCCTCTCGCCTTCAGATGTGGATCTCCGTCATTAGTACGTATCTGATTACTGGCCACCCCTTAATGGAAAGTACACACACGTCCTGGCTTGTATCAGGGTGTGTGTGTGTGTATGTGTGTGTGTGTGTGTGTGTGTGTGTGTGTGTGTGTGTGTAGGGGGAGAAGGAGGGTGAGCTGTGTGATTTGCTATGTGTGTGTTTTCATTTTTCTCCAGAACTTTTGATCTTGTTGGCTTTCTCCATCTCTACCGGTCGGACTTCGGTTCTCAGTGACAACTGCGCTTTTTGAACTTTTGAACGTCTGCTCTGTGTATGTGTGTGGAAGGTGAGGGCGCGGGTTGTCTTTGTGTATGTGTAGGTGTAAATGTTTGCGTGCATGTATGAGTGCGTGTTTGCAACAGCAACCCCCACCGCCACCACCAACAAAACATAAATACTCTTTCAATTGCCATTGAAAAAGCTATAACCCATCTGTAAACCAAAACGAAAAAAAAAAAAAATATATATATATATATATAGATATATAGATATATATATATATATATATATATATATATATATAGATATATAGATATATATATTGTTCCCCTGAAAAAAAGGAATAAATGTACACGTCGCGAGGTGAAAAAGAGACCTTTTGACTGCAGCACCAGCAACAAAAAGACAATAATAATAATAATAATAATAATAATAATAATAATAATAATAATAATAATAATGATGATGATGATGATGATGATGATGATGATGATGATGATAAATAGATAAGCAAATGAATAAATAAAACAACCATCGTCACGATTATCACAACAACTTACAGCAAAAACACATCAAGGACATCATCAACAACAACAACAACAAAAAAACACCTTTGCGCATTGTTTAAGTGTTTTACCCCACATATCATTTTATCGTATCTGATAATTATAATAAAAAGTAATGTGCATTCTGGAACACTAGCGAAATCCGGCAGCTAATTCCTGTGTTCTGGAAAGTTCAACATCCATTAGCAAAAGAATAATAACACGCTACCATCCACAATAATGACAGTTTAGTTCAGTTCAAAACACTTTACTGTTTACTTTATTATATATATATATATATATATATATATATATATATATATATATATATATATATATATATATATATATATATATTGGTACGCTTATAGTTGACTTCATCAAGTTTTTGCGCCTTATTATTATTATTAGTAGTAGTAGTTCTTTTTTATGTATTTATTAACTTTTTTTTTTTTTTTTCTTTTTTTTTAGGCCTGACTAAGCGCGTTGGGTTACGCTGCTGGTCAGGCATCTGCTTGGCAGATGTGGTGTAGGGTATATGGATTTGTCCGAACGCAGTGACGCCTCCATGAGCTACTGAAACTGAAACTGAAACTTACTGAAACAGAAAAAAACCCACAAGAAAACAAAAACATGTGAGTGTTGACAGGCAACAACAGTAACAACGCCATGAACAAAATTCCATGACTACAAGAACAACACCAACAGCACGAACACCGTGAAAATCGCAACAACAGCAAACAACAACAACAGGAAACAACAACAACAGCAACAACAGAACAACAGCATAGTTCTGATAAAAAAAAAAATCTAAAAACAACAACAACAACAACAACAACAGCAGAACAACAAAGCTCGTTCATTCATCCACCCCTCCAAAACCACCAGCCGCAATTTCTCTGAATCCAGTTCGCCCTGTTGAACCCGAGACGCAGTCATCTCAGTAATCAATCCATTTCGGAGAAGTGGCAGGGGCGTGGTGGTGGAGGGGGCGGGTGATCGGGGGTGGGGGTGGGGGGAGGGATCGAGACCTATGTCCTCCTGATCAGATTAGACAGAGACTAGTGGCGCTGGCCATTGGCGCTGACATGATCACATGCGCCAAGATGACTGTGCACCAGTGTCCTGTCCCTCAGAGTACGTGGCCCGGGGAGTCTCAGCAATCACGGGATCAGTGATGGTCTGTTCCACCCTCACAGTGCCATCGGCTGTGGAGTGACTGGGAGTGGGGCAACCGATGTCTTCGACCGTAAACTGGTGGAATGGAATCTCAGCAGCAACACCAAACTACAACACCAAAATACAACACCAAAATACAACACCAAAATATAACAAACATAACAAACAACAACACCCCCACCACCATCACACAAAAAACAATGAAAAAAATAAAAATAAAAACACGATCACGACTTTCAACAAAAAACGCCAACACAACAACTACCACCACCACCAGCAACAACAACAACAATAACAAAAACAACAGCCACTACCACCAGCAAAAACAACACAACTACCACCAACAACAAAATCACTACCACCACTACCAAAAACAACAACAATAACAACAAAAAAAACACCATCGATATCACCAACAAATATACCACCACCAACAACAACCCTAACAACAAAATACCACACTATCACAACCACCACCACCACCAACGAAACCACCAACACCACGCAACCACCACCACAACCACCACCACCACAACCACCAAGACAACCACCACCACCACAACCACCACACAACCAACAGAAACAACAACAACAACGCAACCCAATAATTCGTTCACCCATCCATCAAAAGAGCGGCTGACGTTCTCTCCAAATCATGCAATCTAAACCTACTGCATGGGGTGTGTTTAGCCCGGGCGAGTACAGTAGGTATCTGCCAGTCCAGTTGTAATCTAGTTAGGGAGGGGTTGGGGGCGGAATCATTGTGCTCCAGAATCGAATTATCCCGAGACAAGTGGCGATAGACAGTGTTCCAGACAGGGAGAACTGTCGTCCGGGCTGATTCACTGCTCTGTGTTCAGTGACCAGTGTCCAGACAATTAATGCCTGATGGTGGACGTGACCTTGAGATACCTGTCATGTGGTAGCTGTTGTGTGGAAAGGGGGTAGGCGGGGGTGGAAGGGGGTTGGGTGGAGGTGGGTGGGTATGGGTTTGCGGTGGTGGTGGTGGTGATTTGTGGAAGTGGGATTGGAGAAAACTGTTGTTGTGGTGTAACGTATTTGTTTTTTGTTTTGTTTTTTCTAATCATTATTTTTGAGAGAGTGAGAGAGATGTACATTTAATGCATACACACACACACACATACACACACACACACACACACACACACACACACACACACACACACACACATATATATATATATATATATATATATATATATATATATATATATATATATATATATATATATATATATATATATATATATATATATATATATATATATATATATATATATATCAAAACATTGATTGCGTTATTTTCAATGGACACCAATGGATATACTGGGTCATTTTCTTTTCCAATAATCTTATTTCATCCTAGCTATGTGCTTTATCAGGTGTATTTTTCATTGTTGTTAACTTTTAAACTAATGTACTTATTTGTTGACTCTGTACTTATTCGCTTGAATTCATTGTAAATAGCCTTGTGGCCTAAACAGTGCATTTGTTCAATGCACAAGCCAAGCATCTGCTACGCTAACACCGGCACTCCTATTCATATGCCCAGTATTTATTCCAAAGCAGATGCTGTGTTGTGTTTTTGGATCAGTCTGCACTCTTTGAAGCCTTATTGAAACTGGAACTGAATCTGAAACCACTTACTGTTTGATAGTTTAAATAATAATATATATAATCACTCAGCCACGCACCACAAACATGAAACGACAGAAGATAGGAATGGAAGATCAAAGCACAAGAAAAGTGGGTACATGCAAACCATACAGCATCGTCTTAGACAGACATGCCTCCCACTTCTCAGCATTTGACAGCCGTCCTTCACTTGGGAGAGGGAAAGAGAGAGTGATCTTTTGCATCCAGAGGCATACTAATAATAGAGGTTTCCTTTCGGCAAGGGTGGTTTCAGTGACAGGAAGGCGTGTGGCTGGGTCTTTTATTAGACAGAAGTGGCGCCACTTTCCCGGCCTGAGAGATACAGAGAGTCGATGATTATGGGGACGGAAGCACCCTCCACTGCCACCATCCACTGTCTCAGCATCTCTGTGATCTACTGGCTGACCTCTCTCTCGTTCTCTTCTTGTGCTTCTTCACACTCCGCTTCATGGGGGACACCGTGCCATCACGCGTGGAGCGTAGTGACGGAGGAATCAGTCCATTCCGCAAAATGGCTGGGAAAGTTTTGGGATCAGGGGAGGTGGGGGTAGGGGTTGGGGTTGTAAATATATACATCCAGGTGGATGGCAGGTGTGGGTCTGTATCTTCTCCACAATCAGGTGTATGTGGTGGTGACAATGTGTAATGGATGTGTGTTTCTCTCTCCATTTGTCTGTGTCTGTCAGTCCTACTGTCTGTCTATCTGATTTTGTGTCTGTCTGTCACACACACACGCACACACACACACACACACTCTCTCTCTCTCTCTCTCTCTCCCTCTCTGTTTCTCTCTCCATATGTTTCTTTACTTCTCTCCCTCTCCATCTTGTGGTCCATCATTATAGATACTGAACATTTAATGATAGTAATTCAATTTGTTCATTATGAAAAGACTCGCAATACAATGAGATACACTTTGTTCTTTGTTGTCCACCTCTTGAGAACATTTGAGAAGATTTCATTCCACCTAAATATTACAGACAACCTAAATTGTTTAAATTAAACTTACTAATGTCAGCGACCTATCTTGAAATTTTCGAATATTTTCTCTTTTTTTTATATAAGGCTTTCAAATTCAGAGAAATTCTAACTCTGTGACAACATTTTAATGTTCTGCATACTGAACCGTAGCACTGCTTTACATATTATGTTTGTTTGATTGAATATTTTGACGTTAAATGCATTGCAATGTAATGTTTATATATATATATATATATATATATATATATATATATATATATATATATATATATATATATATATATATAAAGAATAATGTTCACATACCCCTTCATAAGAGGCCTAGGCCAATACATGAGACAAAAATCTGGAATCTAGAATCTGGAATCTGGCATCTCCCTCTCCATCCATCTGTCCATCCGTTTATATATCGAATAAGATATATGTCTATCTATCTATCTATCTATCTATCTATCTATCTATCTATCTATCTATCTATCTATCTATATCCCACTCTCTCACTTTAACTGTCTATCTATCTATCTATCTATCTATCTATCTATCTATCTATCTATCTATATATCTTTCTGTCTCGATATATCATCACCGTGAAGCGCTTCCCAATCACGCACAACCCATACCATCATGATAGTTTCCTCCAGCATGATACATCCTAATGGACTCTCTCTCCCCGTCCTTCTTAGAATGGCAGCTTTGTTTTCAAGAGCAACACTCGCATCAGCCGAACGTCCTTAGCTTTAGACAGATGCTCAAACATGTGAGTGAAGTCCTAGCCAATGCTGACCTTTGCCAGGTTTACTCTCCGCCTCACTTCCTTCACTTCCGGTGTGTCTTCGGAGCATGCACGGGCCAGGCCACATCTGCTTGGAAAAAAAAGAAAAAAAAGAAAGAGGAGATTTCGGACCTATGCAGAAACACCACGTGCTGCTCAGGCATTGATCCCATTCAAGGTTTGTGTAAAACATTGACTTAAAATGATAAACAAATAAATAAGCAAAATTAATGAACAAAATCAATTAAATATGATAAAAACGAAAAAAAAAAGTGCCATAGTTAAAAAAAGTAAATAAATAAAGAAAAAAAATCAAGTGCTTTCAATCTCTTCAAACCATCAACACAAATATACTTCCGACTGCCAATATTCCTCCAAACCTACGTAGAACATTGATTTTCATAACCGTTTCCAACCATCAGTGAGCGCTTTTGGCCCCCCGTGACTGCCGTAGCCATCAGATTCCATTCACACACAGCAGACCCCATCCCCAGACGAGTGTATGCATCAGGAAGGAAGCTGGCGGATTGCCCAGCCTCCAACCTCCATCATCTCATCACTTTCAGGAAGCAAGGAGAGGGACTTACAATCACCCATCCCCTCCCTTTCCCCCCGGTGCCAAACACTTGGCGGGGTATGCTTTGGCACGATTCGCCCTGGCCCGTGCATGCTCCGAAGACACATTGGAAGTGAAGGAAGTGAGGTGGAGAGTAAACCTGGCAAAGGTCAGCATTGACTAGGACTCCACTCGCATGTTTGAGCATCTGTCTAAAACTAAGGACGTTCGGCTGATGCGAGTGTTGCTCTTGAAAACAAAGCTGCCATTCTAAGATGGACGGGGAGAAAGAGTTCGTTAGGATGTATCATGCTGGAGGAAAACATCCTGCTGGGGTTGTGTGTGTGCCCGTGAAGTGCTTACTCGTGTTGGTGACAAACAGTGGTGGATGAATAGATAGATAGATAGAGAGTGAGATGTATATGTGTGTGCAGAGAAAGAAAGAGTGTGAGATAGGGAGAGATGATGAGACAGACAGACACAGACTGAGACAGACACAGAAGAGACAGAGAGAGACAGAGAAACAGACTGATGAACAAGAGAGAATGAGAATGAGAGAGAACTGTCTTTTCGTTCGTTCGTTTGTTTGTTTGTTTGTTGTTGTTGTTGTTTTTTTTTCACGACTTGTTTGTTCTATTCCACCACCAAATCACAACTCATTTTTTTTATGGTAGATATCAGTTGACTCCACTTATAATGGGGAAGATGCACATCCAAACCCACCAACCACCCTAATGTGTATTCACACATTCCTCCCGTCAGTCACTCAACTGAATAAAGCAATTCCTCCAATACCACGTTCCACACTTGATGGCACAATGACCCTCCATGATGTAAAGTATGAAGAGGTACTGGAAGGGAGAGATAGATAGAGAGGGGGGGTTGGGGGTGGGGGGGTGTGGGGGGGAGGGATGCTCAACCAGTAGATCACAGAGATGCTGAGACACTGGATGGTGGCAGTGGAGGGTGCTTCCGTCCCCATAATCATCGACTCTCTGGTCTCTCAGGCCGGGAAAGTGGCGCCACTTCTGTCTAATAAAAGACCCAGCAACACGCCTTCCTGTCACTGAAACCTCCCTTGCCGAAAGGAAACCTCTGTTATTAGTATGCCTCTGGATGCAAGAGATCACTCTCTCTTTCCCTCTCCCAAGTGAAGGACGGCTGTCAAAAGCTGAGAAGTGAGAGGCATGTCTGTGTAAGACGATGCTGTATGGTTTGCATGTACCCACTTTTCCTGTGCTTTGATCTTCCATGCCTGTCTTCTGTCGTTTCATGTTTGTGCTGCGTGACTGTAGTGATTATATTATTTGAACTATCAAACAGTAAGTGGTTTCCATTTCGGTTCCACTCTCAAGGAGGCTTCAAAGTGTACAGATTAATCCATATGCACTACACCACATGATTTTTTTTTTAATAGCAAAAATGGAGTAGGAAGCAAATGTCTGACCTGAATACAGACCTCCCATGCTGGTAAAGCAATGAGAGCCGCCCACTGGTACATATGAAAAACATTAAAGTATACTATAAAAAGCACTGCATTTACTACTACTACTACTACTACTACTACTACTAAACATTAATTATATAATTAATTGAAAATGAACAGTACCTCAAATGCAAAATACCTAAAATCAGATTGACACACTGGCAAGGATAAAGAGAGTCAATATGTCCACAATTCATTGAAAGCAGTCAGCGAATAATTTTTTTGTTTAAATACTTTAGACTCAGTTAGTTTACAAACTTAACCAATAGCACTTAACAACAAACATCAGCAAGATCAGCATCTTAATCCCATCACAATTTTTTACGTACATTACTTTGTTTGTGTTTGTTTGTTTTCCACGCAGGTCTACTATCCTAACCCTCTCCATCTCCAAGATCACAATCGATCCACCTGGTTATCTGTAAGAGAAGGGTGCTCTGGTCAGAATCAGAGGTCGATAACCGGTACTGACCATTGATCCTGACAGAGGTAGTTCTCTGTCCTGGTCAGTGTCCAGTTATTGTTTGACCCAGCCCTACTGATCAAACCCCCATTTCCTCTTTCCTGTCCGTTCTGTTCAGTTCTGTTCGTCAGTTAGGTCCAGGTGGTGAAGGTGGCTGTGTATCCGGCAAAGAGATAGGGATGGTGTGTTCTCATGACTCATTTTGTCATCATTGTTCTTTTTGTTGATACTGTTTTTGGTTTGTCTTTTTGTTGGTTGATTGGTTGGGTTTTTTTTGTTT
>NC_134886.1:18300562-18315562 GCF_041734735.1 Babylonia areolata | reverse complement strand
ATATATATATATGTGTGTGTGTGTGTGTGTGTGTGTGTGTGAGAGAGAGAGAGAGAGAGAGAGAGAGAGAAGAGAGAGAGGGAGGGAGGGAGGGAGACGGAGAGAGATTCAAATTCATTTCAATTAAATTCAATTCAAAAAACACTTTCTTAATCCACATGGAAATTAACGTGTACAAGAGAGAGAGAGAGAGAGAGAGAGAGAGAGAGAGAGAGAGAGAGAGAGAGAGAGAGAGAGAGAGAGAGAGAGAAAGACAGATACAGAGAGACAGAGGGAGATGGTGTGTCTGTCACTGTCTGTCTAAGTGTCTGTCTGTCTGTCTGTTATGTGTCTGTCTGTGTATCTGAAGATTTTTTTTTTCGCAATGTCCTCTCCTTTTTTCTCTACGACGGAATGTCCAGATGATTGGCATAGAATTTGCTATTCTAGAAGCAATGATGTCGTGAGTCCAACGTACAAAATAAGAGAATAGGTTGACCTCAAATATTAAAAAAAAAAAAAAATCTGCATATACTGACCTCCAACGTTATAATTGGAGTGATAGAGAGAGTGTGTGTGTGGGGGACGGGGGGGGGGGGGAGTAGTTGGGGGGAGGGAGGGTTGGAGGAGAGGGGGGGGGGGAGGGAATGGAGGGGCTCAGTTGGATGTTGGAAGCAGATTGTTGGAAAAGGACGTGGCTAGGCTTGATTGTCCTCCAATCAGCAGGGGAGACCACTGCGTGCGCAGCAAATAAATTGTTTCCCCGCAGACAGCTCCGACTGAGATCTATGCTGAACATGTCTGCCTCAGCTTGCAACGTTGATTGGTGTGTGTGTGTGTGTGTGTGTGTGTGTGTGTGTGTGTGTGTGTGTGTGTGTGTGTGTGTGTGTGTGTGTGTGTGTGTGTGTGTGTGTGTGTGTGTGTGTGTGTGTGTGTGTGTTCATGTGCTTGTCTGTGATTGTACAAGTACACGAATTGAATAGTAGTTAGCACCAGCAATAGTGGCGGCAGCAGCAACAGTAGTAGTAGTAGTAGTAGTAGTAGTAGTAGTAGTAGTAGTAGTAGTAGTAAGGTTGTGACGTGAATAAAGCAGTGGGGATGGAGATGTGTATAAAGATAGGGTGAGGCAAACGTCTAGAGAGGCAGAGACAGACATACAGACGGACAGAGACAAAGAGAGAGAGAGACAGAGACAGACAGATAAAACGAGAGAAAGATAATGCTGGATAAATGATGATAGGCATCACATGTAGACAGACAGAGACAAAGAGAGAGACAGAGACAGACCGTCACAGGAAGAAAAAAGATAATGCTAGGAAATGAATAATAGGCATCACATGTAGACAGGCAGAGACAGACAGTCACAGGAAGAGAAAGATAATGCTAGATAATGAATAATAGGCATCACACGTAGACAGGCAGAGACAAAGAGAGAGACAGAGACAGACCGTCACAGGAAGAAAAAAAGATAATGCTAGATAATGAATAATAGGCATCACATGCGTTGTGTCAGACCTGAGGGAGATGGATACGAAGAAGGAATGATATTTTCAACGCATTATCGCGACATTGGTAAAAGTCTCTTCACTCTAATCTTAAAAGGAAGTGTGGCGCTTCAGCGTGTTAAGAACCCCCCCAAACCACCACATGAATAAGAAAGCATTAGATATAATTCAACACTCCTTGTGGGGCATGGACTGTTTCAGTGCTGCTTTTGCAATCTGTTTAGCCTTTCCTGCTGGGTATTCATACAATCTTTATCAATTATCTATGAGCTAAAATTGTGCAACTGTTTTCCAAGAATAAACAAGCAAATTCTGAGGTTTCTGTCATATTACAGACAAGCCTGAATTTGGGGCTGCTTTCTGCTTACACAAGTTGCATTGCCTTGAATATCAACTCCTAGTTTTCCCTCAATGACTTTCTGTATGTAAGTCTTTGGAATCGAGAAAAAGACGGTTTCCAAACATGAATGTCTTAGGGGCAACCCATTGTTTTGAAAGGAAACACACAAGTTAATCATCTTCCCCAAAAGACTAGCATTCAGACTGGACTGTTTGGTGGTCGGAGGAGGGGGGCGGGTTCAGTTGAGGAGGAACAAAACAATAATAATAATAATAATAATAATAATAATAATAATAATAATAATAATAATAATGGTATTTATATAGCGCTGAATCTTGTGCAGCGACAAATCAAAGCGCTTTCGTACCAGTCATTCACACGGATGCACAACTCCAAAATTGGAGAAACTGATGACAAGGAAGAGGTGGGTTTTAAGGCCAGACCTGAAAGAGCTTAGTGTGGAGACTTGACGAAACGAAAGAGAAAGTTCATTCCAGTTGCAAGGTCCAGAGACAGATAAAGAACGGCGGCCAACAGTCGAGAGCTTGAATCTGGGTATGCGTAAACAAGAGTGGATCCGAAGCTGATCGTAGTTAGCGAGATGGAGTGTAGAGGTGAAGGCAACCACAGAGATAGGAAGGGGCTGTTTTGTGAATACATTTATAACATAGCGTGCTGATCTTGTACTTTATTCTGTGTGAGACAGGGAGCCAGTGGAGATGCTGCAAAAGAGGAGTGATGTGCTCAGATCTTTTCTTTCTGAGGACGAGTCGGGCAGGAGTCAGTACAATGCTGTTTGATCCAGAACACGATTATTATTTTTGTTTTAACTTCCAGACCATGCAGAAGGCCACAGTTTCAAAGTTTAAGAAGGCAATTTAACAAATCACCAAATCCGTTCGTCATTATCAAGTTGTAATCGCTGTCCATCTGTTGATCAGCTAAAACGTCTCAAGCTGCAACTCAATTTCCCTCCTACATGTATGCCCAGATTGACAAACACACACACACACACACACACACACACACACACACACACACACACACACACACACACACACACACACACAAATGAACAAACTAACACGCTTTGAACGCTTGGCCTTTTCACGCGTTTAGCTATTAACAAGATAAGGTCAGTCAAATCCCATGAATCCTCATCAAGGAAATACTTCCCGCAATACTATTCCACTCTACCTCACTCCTACTCACTTTGCAAGCTCCGTCAGGTCAACATACTTCACAATAAGACAAAATAAGATTAAATAAGATTAGATAGAATAAAACAAAACAAACTAGCCGACAGACTGACTGGCAGACACACAGACAGACAGAAAGAGAAACAGAGATGCAGAAACAGAAACAGAGCCATATACAGAGAAATATTGTACACGAGCAGTTTTCCCGTGAGATCAGTTTCCTTCAAATCAGCTTGTGAATAATTTGCATTTCATTTGATATCATTGGTATTATTACTTTTTTTTTTTTTCGTCAGCCTGTTCAACCAATGAGTGCCTGTTCACAAGACAGAATAATTCCCAGTTTGGCATTTTCTAAATCTGGGGAACATCAGGGAATGTTAAGAAGCATACTGCATACGTGACGAACCGCACAAGAGCCTTACACATCGTTTCTCGTCCTCAGGCCGCATGTGGAAGAGGCAAGTGAAGAGGTTGATATATGCAGATTACAGGCTTTCGTCACACAGATTTCATCAGTGTGCTATTGCTGATTGTCTCCTCGTAATAACAAATTTTATATGCACCATCGAATCATCGGTGTCCGTCTGTGTGTGATTTCTGGAATAATGATAGCCCTCGTCTTTCTATTGTCTGTCTGTCTGTCTGTCACTCTCTCTGTCTCTGTCTCTCTCTCTTTCTGTCTCTCTCACTCCATCTCTCTCTCTCTCTGTCTCTCTCACTCCCCCTCTCTCTCTCTGTGTCTCTCTTTCTCGCTCGCTCCCTCGCTCTCTCTCTCCCCCCCCCCCCCTCGTCTCTCTCTCTCTCTCCCTCTCTGTCTGGCCTTCTGTCTGTCAGCTCGTCTGTTTGACTATATGTCTGCCTGTCTGTCTGAATTGTCTGTTTGTCTGTGTCTTTAGATGCACATGTCTAAATAAATAGATAGTAAAAGTGAAATACATTTAGAGAGAAGGAGAAATAACACACACAGAGATACGTACACAGAGACACAGACACACACACACACACACACACACACACACACTCTCTCTCTCTCTCTCTCTCTCTCTCTCACTATGTGAGTGTATGTGTAGTGCATGTGAGTGTATGTGTGTGTGTGTGTGTGTGTGTGTGTGTGTGTGTGTGTGTGTGTGTGTGTGTGTGTGTGTGTGTTTAAATAGATAGATAATTGATTGTTTGATTGATTGGTTGATTAGTTGATTGATTGATCTAATTCTTCTTTGCGCAGATTGCACATTCGACAGGTACACTTGAGATACACTATTTGAAATTCTGAACAGTTGTGTTAGAAATACCAGATCAGAATTGTACGTTTCATATATCTGTTCATTTCAATATCACCAGTGATGTTTAAAATAGTCTATACTGTGCAAAATATATCGCTAGATAATAATAATAATAATAATAATAATGGATACTTATATAGCACACTATCCAGAAATCTGCTCTAGGTGCTTTACAAAAACGCTTTGTTAACATAAAACATTACATCTATGTTACTTACACAAACCAAAATATGACTACACACACACACACAAACGCGCGCGCACGCACGCACGCACGCACGCACACACACACACACACACACACACACACACTGCGTACATTCATTTTAACAATACATGTGTATCTAACAGCTACCATAACACATACGCACACATAGGCAGGCACAAACTTGCATAAACGCACGCGCACACAATACACATTCATATACATGCATGTAGTTATGTACACGTACATATGTATACATACATAGTCAAGCACAGCTAACGCAAAGGAAGTGGACCTGCCACAATTGAACTTACTGCTGAGGGAAAAGATGAGTTTTGAGACGAGTTTCCAGATGATCATGCAAATCTTGCTGCCTGCATTCAACTGTCCGTTGCCTAAAACACATTTCAAAATATAAAGTCTTCTGCACCCTCATCATCCCACGCCAATGCAAAGCCATAAGGATTTAAGCTCTGGTGAACACACGTTGTCTTCTTACCATTGTTATGGAATTAATGCAACATCTGATATGCTTTTAAACGGTAACCTGTTTCCATTGGTATGAAATGAATACAATATCCGATAAGCTTTGAACGGTAACCTGTTTCCATTGTTATGAAATGAATACAATTTCCGATAAGCTTTGAACGGTAACCTGTTTCCATGGTTATAGAATGAATACAGCATCCGATAACCTTTGAACGGTAACCTGTTTCCATTGTTATAGAATGAATACAGCATCCGATAACCTTTGAACGGTAACCTGTTTCCATTGTTATAGAATGAATACAGCATCCGATAACCTTTGAACGGTAACCTGTTTCCATTGTTATGAAATGAATACAACATCCGATAAGGTTTGAACGGTAACGTGTTTCCATTGTTATGAAATGAATACAATATCCGATAAGCTTTCAACGGTAACCTGTTTCCATTGTTATAGAATGAATACTACATCCGATAAGGTCTGAACGGTAACCTGTTTCCATTGTTATAGAATGAATACAACATCCGATAAGCTTTGAACGGTAACCCGTTTCCTTTGTTATAGAATGAATACTACATCCCATAAGCTTTGAACGGTAACTTGTTTCCATTGTTATGAAATGAGTACAATATCCGATAAGCTTTGAATAGTAACCCGTTTCTTTTGTTATAGAATGAATACAACATCCCATAAGGTTTGAACGGTAACCTGTTTCCATTGTTATGAAATGAGTACAATATCCGATAAGCTTTGAATAGTAACCCGTTTCTTTTGTTATAGAATGAATACTACATCCCATAAGGTTTGAACGGTAACATGTTTCCATTGTTATGGAATGAATACAATATCCGATAAGCTTTGAACGGTAACCTGTTTCCATTGTTATAGAATGAATACAACATCCGATAAGCTTTGAACGTTAACCTGTTTCCATTGTTATAGAATGAATACAACATCCGATAAGCTTTGAACGGTAACCTGTTTCCATTGTTATAGAATGAATACAACATCCGATAAGCTTTGAACGGTAACCTGTTTCCATTGTTATAGAATGAATACAACATCCGATAAGATTTGAAGAGTAACCTGTTTCCATTGTTATGAAATGAATACAATATCCGATAAGCTTTGAACAGTAACCTGTTTCCATTGTTATGAAATGAATACAACATCCGATAAGCTTTGAACGGTAACCTGTTTCCATTGTTATGAAATGAATACAACATCCGATAAGCTATGAACGGTAACCTGTTTCCATTGTTATAGAATGAATACAATATCCGATAAGCTTTGAACAGTAACCTGTTTCCATTGTTATAGAATGAATACAATATCCGATAAGCTTTGAACAGTAACCTGTTTCCATTGTTATAGAATGAATACAACATCCGATAAGCTATGAACGGTAACCTGTTTCCATTGTTATAGAATGAATACAACATCCGATAAGCTATGAACGGTAACCTGTTTCCATTGTTATGAAATGAATACAACATCCGATAAGGTTTGAACGGTAACCTGTTTCCATTGTTATGAAATGAATACAATATCCGATAAGCTTTGAACAGTAACCTGTTTCCATTGTTATAGAATGAATACAACATCCGATAAGCTATGAACGGTAACCTGTTCCATTGTTATAGAATGAATACAATATCCGATAAGCTTTGAACAGTAACCTGTTTCCATTGTTATAGAATGAATACAACATCCGATAAGCTTTGGACAGTAACCTGCTTCCATTGTTATAGAATGAATACAACATCCGATAAGCTATGAACGGTAACCTGTTTCCATTCATTCTTATACGTTTCAACCAATGCAATATTTAATACATTAAAACAAGTCGAGACAAATTGGATATCTCCATAGCTCACCACGTACTCGGTCATATGGTGAAATGTTATCATATTATTCATGTTGTATTCTTCTTGTTGTTTTTTCTAATATATGATTTTGTAACAAACAAACAAAACAAAACAAAAAGTGAAGACAAAACATACATTGAGTGACCTCGCTCTTTCACGAAAGATGTCTTTAATAGTTGTTTTTGTTTGTTTGTTTGTTATGTTTTTTTGTTTGTTTGTTTTTTGTTTGTTTGTTTTTTTGGTTTGTGTGTGTGTGTGTGTGTGTGTGTGTGTGTGTGTGTGTGTGTGTGTGTGTGTGTGTGTGTGTGTGGTTTTTTTGTTTTTTTTCGGGGGGTTTTAGGTGTTGATTTTGTTTGTTTCTTTTTTTCTTTTTTTGTTTTGTTTCGGGGTCTCTTTGTTTTTGTTTTTGTTTTCTTTTCTTTTCTTTTTTTGAATCTTCTGCTAAATTGATTCTGATTGCTTTGTGAAATTGAGTTTTTTCGTTCAATCTATTTTTTTTCAGTCATTGAAATTATCAATAGACCCATCCGATTTTCCTCATACCGAATCAATAGTTAATTTTCCCTTTTTCTACCTCTCTCTCTCTCTCTCTCTCTCTCTCTCTCTCTCTCTCTCTCTCTCTCTCTCTCTCTCTCTCTCTCTGTGTGTGTGTGTGTGTGTGTGTCACAATGGCTTGGCAATTAAACCATCCTGCGTTCTGCGTCTCTATCTCTGTAGCCCTGTCTCTCTGCAGTTCAATATATCTCTTTACCTCTTTCTCTCCCCTTCCCTCCGCCCCCCCCCCCCCCCCCCCCCAGTCTTTGTGTCTTTGTATACCTGTAACTCTGTCTGTTTCTGTATCTGTCTCTGCCTCCCCCTCCCCCTCCCCCTCCCCCCCACGCCCCCCACCCTCTCTCTCTTTGTATTTTACTACAATATGATTTGATACCTAATTATGTTTATGTATTCATAGATATACATATGTGTATGCAATTGTAGATATATACATGCGTATGTGTATATATGCATTTCGTAAGTGCATAAGGGTGTGTGTATCTGGGCATGAGTGTGTGCATGGTGTGTATGTGGGAGGGTGGGTGGGTGTGAGTGTGTGACTGTGTTCCCTTTATTATTATTATTTTTATGATGATGATGGTGTGTTGATTATCATTATTATCATTAGTAGTAGGGATGATGGCGGTAGTAGTAGTGGTCAGTAGTAGTAGTAGTAGTAGTAATAGTAGTAGTATTTACCATTATTGTTATTGTTGTGTTTTATCGTGACTGTTTTTGTTGTCACAGGGACAGATTGGAAGACTAGGCAATGCCTAAAAATCTTTATACTTGAATAATAAAGTTTTTTTTTGAATCTTGAAACTTTCTCTGTCTCTCTCTTCCTCTCTATCCCCTATCTTTGTATCTCTCTACCCCCCTCATCCCCCCTCAGCCCCGCTCTCTCTCACGCACAGTCTTTTTCATACAATCTCAGCCCATCACCAGATTCAGACGGACTGAAATGCTTCGAGCAAAAAGCCACTCAAATCAAAATGACAGAACAATCCACAGTGGCTTTCATGAACTGCTCCAGACAAAAAAGACGAAACCAGAAAGCAGAGCTATTTATTTTACACCAGACGGGCAAGGACCTAAAACCACTTCTTTGCTGATAATTACTTATCTAACTTCACCCCCTAAACAGGTATATATATATATATATATATATATATATATATATATATATATATATATATATATATATATATATATATAGAGAGAGAGAGAGAGAGAGAGAGAGAGAGAGAGAGAGAGAAATGTAGCTTTAATATAAGTTTACAGATAGGGCCAACAGCAAAGTGAGAGCTATTTTATCCTTTTTTTTCATTGCAATGGTAAATCATTTACAGCTAAGTCTTTTGTGAAGAACCGTGACTCACAAACTAGGAGGCAAAACTGCACTGCCGACTGTCCTAAAAAAAACCCTTGGCCGAGAGAGTGGGGATGTAGCTTGGGCAAAACACTCTCCACTATTATCAAATTCTAGCCCAGATAATCGGGACAGCAATTTTTCCTCTGCTGTTCTGAAGGTTATAGTCGAACACGACTGACCATCATACAGTATATATATATATATATATATATATATATATAGAGAGAGAGAGAGAGAGAGAGAGAGAGAGAGAGAGAGAGAGAGAGAGATTACACAGAGAGAGAGAGAGAGAGAGAGAGAGAGAGAGAGAGAGAGAGAGAGAGAGAGAGAGAGAGAGAGAGAGAGAGAGAGAGAGAGAGAGATTTCTATCATTTTTCCAATTATTCTGTGAGTCATGCGAAAGTGTAGGTGTGGCATGCCGTTTGAACAAAATGTTGACAACAGCTTATTGTGTGCATTGTGATCTCCAACATGTCAGATTGCACAGGCGATGTGACGTGAAAATAACACAATCATTGGCGGACTTCACGGCAATTTCCTTGTCTGGGGGTGCCTGGTGAAACTCTGGGTGGCGTCATGTTGTCACGTGTGTGGCAAACAGAACTGGTCGGTCGGTGCATAGCGAACCATGTGTCTGCTTACGACACGACGATCCGTGACGTCATTGTAAAGTTAGTTTCGTAAAAGTGGGTTTGTCACCCGTGGAAATATGCGGTCCTCAGTAAATAATTTTTAGTCCAAGGCAGAACCGGATATGCGGTCCTCAGTACATAATGTTTAGTCCAAGGCAGAACCGGATATGCGGTCCTCAGTACATAATGTTTAGTCCAAGGCAGAACCGGATATGCGGTCCTCAGTAACTAATGTTTAGTCCAAGGCAGAACCGGATATACGGTCCTCAGTACATAATGTTTAGTCCAAGGCAGAACCGGATATGCGGTCCTCAGTAAATAATGTTTAGTCCAAGGCAGAACCGGATATGCGGTCCTCAGTAAATAATGTTTAGTCCAAGGCAGAACCGGATATACGGTCCTCAGTAAATAATGTCTAATCCAAGGCAGAACCGGATATGCGGTCCTTGTGAAAAGAATGATACACCTTCTGACAAACTATCAACGCCTGCACTAACTGCCTAAACATTACGTCATATAAGTACACCTGTTTTTCGTTAGTTTAACCCTTTCACCGCCAAGCTCGCATTCATGCACAGGCGTAGTAGAGGACCCATGTCACTGAAAGGTGACCATTCATTGGTCTGTTATCCATGAACCTACTGTTCTTAATGTTCGGTGGTAGGGTAGGCCATATTTTCTATACATCACAGGGAGAATCCCCAGCTATTCTTAGCCACTGTCTTTTCTGTGTTTATATCACAAGGGAATTTTGTACTCTAAATTGACTGGCGGTGAAAGGGTTAACATCTTTGCGTGATGTTCTGCACGTGTGTGCCAATGAAGAGGAGTCAGGCACTGGCAGGCCTGCACAGATGTTGACCTGGAAAAATCCCCATCATGATCATTAACTCACCAGAGACAGTCGGAATTAACAACCACCTTTGTTTCAACAATCTCATCCACCCTATCGCGCTGACCATAGCACCGAAACCACTCTCCTCCACATTCTGAACAATCTACTGATAGCGTCCGACTCAGGAAAAAATTCCCTTCTCACTCTCCTCGACTTGTCAGCCGCCTTTGATACGATAGACCATTCAATCCTTCTTTCCCGTCTTCATTTTACATTTGGTATCAACGGCAATGTTCTAAACTGGTTCAAATATTATCTCACTGATCGATTCCAGTCTGTCACTGTTGATCATTTCCAATCTGAACCCGTTAAAATCGAACATGGAGTCCCACAGGGATCTGTTTTAGGCCCAGTGCTCTTCACACTGTACACTGCTCCTCTCGCTGAAATTATCAACCGCCATAATATCAGTCATCATTCTTATGCTGATGACACTCAACTCCAGAAGAGTGATACCCCTGAAAAATTGTTGTCGCTCTTGCAAGAAACATCCAACTGCTTCCTGGACATTCAAAACTGGATGACTCGAAATAAGTTACAATTGAACGCGGACAAAACTGAAGCAATGATCATAGGAACTAAACAAAAACTGTCTTCCATCACAATTGACACAATCAAACTTGGCAGTACATCCATCCCTCTTTCCACGTCAGTCAGGATCCTCGGTGTTGTCCTTGACAATACACTGTCCATGCAAAAATTTATCAGTCAGACATGTCAGTCCTGCTACTGTCAACTGCGACGCATCAGTGCCGTCCGGAAATATCTATCCACTGACGCAACATCTAGACTTGTCGTTTCTCTCATTCTCTCTCGCCTTGACTACTGTAACTCTTTATTGTCTGGTCTGCCTGCTTCATCCATTCAGCCCCTTCAGCGCATACAAAACTCTGCTGCCCGACTCGTCCTCAGAAAGAAAAGATCTGAGCACATCACTCCTCTTTTGCAACATCTCCACTGGCTCCCTGTCTCACACCGAATAAAGTACAAGATCAGCACTCTATGTTATAGATGCATTCACAAAACTGCCCCTTCCTATCTCTGCGGCTGCCTTCACCTCTACACTCCATCTCGCTCACTACGATCGGCCTCGGATCCACTCTGTTTACGCATACCCAGATTCAAACACTCGACTATTGGCCGCCGTTCTTTCTCTGTTTCTGGACCTTGCGATTGGAATGAACTTCCTTTTTCGCTTCGTCAAGTCTCCACACTCAGCTCTTTCAAGTCTGGCCTTAAAACCCACCTCTTCCCAAAATAGCCTCCCTTGCCTGCCCTTCCTTGTCTTTAGTTTCTGCAGTATTAGAGTTATGCATGCGTGTGAATGACTGGTGCGAAAGCGCTTTGATTTGTCTCTGCACAAGATCCAGCGCTATATAAATACCATTATTATTATTATTATTATTAAACCGGGAATCCTAGATCCCAGGGTAAGGAGTCTGGCAGTCTGGAACCATTCGGCAATGCGGCCTGCCCGTTCCCCATTGTGGTGGCACCGCACACTTCCCGGGAGAGAAAAAGAGAAGCCGTGAGGGGCTGGGTTCGAATCCCGCTGTCACCCTGTCTCCCAAATTTGACTGGAAAATGAAACCGAGCGTCTTGTCATACAGATGAGACGATAAACTGAGCTTCAGTGTGCAGCACGCATTTGACGCATTGAAGAAGATCCCATGGCAAGGAGAGTATTGTCTTCTGGCAAAATTCTTTAGAATAAATTCAATCTGATAGGTGCGCGCACACACACACACACACACACACACACACACACACACACACACACACACACACACACGCGCGCGCGCGCGCGCACGCAAAAAAAAACACAAAAAAACAAAAACTATATGCATATAAAAAGGTGTTTTTTTTTTTTTTTTTTTTTTTTAAGGCGGCAATGCAAGGGCATCCAGGAGTCATGATCTGGGTGAGGTCCGGCCCCCTTAGAGTGTAAGGAGTTAAGGGCCGAAACACTTGACTGAGGGGGGCTTCTTCTCTGAAGACCTTGCACTGTCCAGCTCTCCCTGGAGTTTCTCATCATTACATGCACATGCACTCAAGGTGCATATCTGTTATGCATATGTGGGTGTATGTGTGAATGTGTGTCTCTATGTTTTACATTTATTTGCTTATTTATCATCATTGTTGTTTTTTTTAATTTATTTTATTATTATTATTATTATTATTATTATTATTATTATTATTATTATTACTACTACTACTACTACTACTACTACTACTACTACTACTACTACTACTACTACTACTTTAAAAAAAAATCTATTTATTTGTTTATTTATGTACGCTTATAGTTGACTTCATCAAGTTTTTGCGCCTTATACATATTATTATTATTAGTAGTAGTTCTCTTTTTTTTAATCTATTATTTATTCACCCTTTTTTTTTTCTTTTTCTCTCAAGGCCTGACTAAGCGCGTTGGGTTACGCTGCTGGTCAGGCATCTGCTTGGCAGATGTGGTGTAGCGCATATGGATTTGTCCGAACGCAGTGACGCCTCCTTGAGCTACTGAAACTGAAACTGAAACTGCACTCAAGGCCTGACTAAGCGCGTTGGGTTATGCTGCTGGCCAAGCAGATGTGATTTGATGTACCACAGATGGATTTGCCCGAGCGCCGTGACGCCTCTTTGAGAGACTGAAGCTGGAACTGAAACAGCTTTTTAATGAAGCGGTCTTTTTTTTCTTTTTTTTTTTTTTTTTTTTTCGAAGTGTGTACATGTAGAAGATGAAGGCATTGACACGGCCAGGGAGTTCCTTTTTGAAACGTGATGTCCAATAGCACGTGACCACCCTGACGTAACGATCTCCGCCAACGACAGACTCACAGGATTATCAGTTGCTTTCCCACGTTCCCGGGGTCTGGTTCTGTTTGCCGCACTAAAGGAAATTGCGTCAACATTAGGCTGAGTGAGGGGAGAGAGAAAGAGAGAGGGAGAGAGGGAGAGAGAGGAGATGGTGGGGGTGGCTTAGAGGTGAGGGAGAGGGGAGTATAGGTGAAGGGGGTGGGTGGAAGGAAGAGAGAGCTAAGAGGGGAGGAGGGGTATAAGGGAAGGGGGTAGGTGGGAGGAAAGGGGCGTGGAGGAAAGGAGAGGAGTAGCTGCCCCACGGTCTACGTGAAGACGTTGTATTACTCGTGTTGTCACAGCAGATTACTCTGTCCTAACTTCGGGATGCTCTTCACCAGTGAGACCGCGTCGCTACAATGAAACGCCACTTTTTTTTTTCTTTTCTCTTTTTTTTTTTTTTTTTTGGTCAAAGTACTTGGTACTGAGTACAGAATTACTGTCATCCTTGACCGACCGATGTGCTGTCTCTGCTATCTATCTGTATATATATATATATATATATATATATATATATATATATATATATATATATATATATATATATACATTCATATACCCACATCTATCGCTCTCTCTCTCTCTCTCTCTCTCTCTCTCTCTCTCTCTCTCTCTCTCTCTTCCCAATATTTTTTAGCACAGATAGCAGACTGGGCTGTCAAGTGCGATTGTAATTCAGTACCTTTAAACGTAGGTCTTTGGGGAGCTATTTTCTTCTCCGCCCCTATCCACTCCATTCCACTGAACACCACACCTTCAAATCCCCAACTCTCTCTCTCTCTCTCTCTCTCTCTCTCTCTCTCTCTCTCTCACACACACACACACACACACACACACACACACACACACACACACACACACACACACACACTACACACGTATTCAACTGTTGACGTAATTCCCTAAAGTCGGGAAGACAAACACAGCCAGACACCCAAAACGTGGACCAGCAAATGTTAACCCTGTAAGACTTAGACTGTCGGTCTGTCTGTCGGGTTGGGAGGAAGGTGGCAGAATGGTTAAGACGCTCAGCTGCCAATACAGAGAGTCCGTGAGGGTGTGGGTTCGAATCCCGCTCTCGCCCTTTCTCCTAAGTTTGACTGGAAAATCAAACTGAGCGTCTAGTCTTTCGGATGAGACGATAAACCGAGGTCCCGTGTGCAGCACGCACTTGGCGCACTGAAAAAGAACCCATGGCAACGAGAGTGTTGTCCTCTGGCGAAATTACGTAAAATGAAATCCACTTTCATAGGTACACAAATATGTAAGCATGCACTCAAGGCCTGACTAAGCGCGTTGGGTTATGCTGCTGGTCAGGCATCTGCTCAACAGATGTGGTGTAGCGTGTATGGATTTGTCCGAACGCAGTGACGCCTCCTTGAGAAAGTGAAACTGAAACTGAAACTGTCGGGTTGCTCAGTCAGAGGTGATCGTTACGTCAGGGAGTGGACTGGTATTGGAAACCACGTGTGTACAGGAACCTGCGAATCGGAGTCGTGTTCGTGTGTGGACTTTTCTTAAGATCCAGTTAAGTGGATACATGTACGTATGTGTGAACTTCGGGATGCTTTTCCACCAGCCTCAGCTCTCGACGCTATCTTTGTATGACAGTCAGTCGTGTCCGACACTGACCATCAGAGCAGCAGAGGAGGCAACTGCTGTCCTAACTATCTGGACTAGAATCTGACTCTTTGTTACAAGAATATGGCCCTTTCAGTTCTTTCAGTTGGAGGACGTATAATAAACCCCTTTTGGAAAGATGTGTTTCGTAGCTACACATAATTTTATGACAAAACCGATATACATGTTAAGCAAGATATTCTGATGGAACCTTTGTTTTTT
>NC_134886.1:18290562-18295562 GCF_041734735.1 Babylonia areolata | reverse complement strand
ACACACACACACACACACACAACCGAACACCGGGTTAAAACATAGACTCACTTTGTTTACACAAGTGAGTCAAAAATGAAGAAAGAATCATTCCACATGCCCATAATTCAAGGGGGGGAACAGAAGCGGTGCTAACAACAAGCAGAAAATATGTATAAATGTGTGGTGCATATAAATTTACAGAAATAAACGATAATCCGTTGGTAGTTTTCATGACGTTTTCTTTTGTGGAAAAGTAATCTCATAACGAACATGTTTCTAGGTGTAACATTGATCGAGTCTACGTATCCTTTTTATCTAAATCATAGAGGAGTTCCTGATAAGAAAAGCTTTACGGAAAAACCATGCGATTTTTATAACCCTTCCTGCTTTTTGGATTCCATCAACCTCGTAAACTGGACTTGCTCAGTATAGTACGGTGAATTCTTCATCATATCTGGACTGATTTAGTCATATTTGTGGCATCTAAAACATGGTTTTCATTCTCTTGTTCGCCAGGCCATTTAGGGAAGTCATTGTTTATTACTTCAACTTTCCCAGCATAACGACTTTCATGTGTTTTCAGATCACTTCTCCCAAGTCTTACTCTTGTCAATATTTCTCTGATCATTTTTTGTTGTGACAGACAACGTCTAAATAATTTTCTAGGGACAAAGAGACAGATAAGGAGACAGACAGACACACAGGCGGAGACAGTGACACACAGAGACAGAGACGAAGAGGGACGGAGACAGACAGACAGACAGACCGACAGAGAGAGGGAGCAAAAGATGGAACGCCGAGGCCATTTATCTTATCTTTTGCACAGCCAAAAAGCTGGGACAAGACACCCAAGCCATTACCCAGAAATCTCTAAAAAGCAGGATTTATCGTCACATGCACTCGGCGGGCCAGTTGGTGCCTTGGCTCCTCAAGGTGTCCATTAGAGTCTGTGAAGATGACCTCTTCTCTCTGTCTGTCTGTCTGTCTCTCTCTCTCTCTCTCTCTCTCTCTCTCTCTCTCTCACACACACACACACACACACACACACACACACACACACACACAATGCATGGCGATAAGGCATTTAAATCATACTCGTACAAATCAGATTCCATGATCGACACTCCCTCTTGAACGCTGGCAACAGGTGATGATATAGGATTACGAACTGGCCATGGCCGTGTCAATACCTGTTTGTTCAGGAAGATGAAGCTGGCACCATCTCCCACCTGCTCGTGTGGTCTCGAAGACCAAACAGCAGAACACATTCTCCAGGTTTGTTCACTCTTGCAGGGGCGTGGAGACACCGTGTGGCCGACATCAAATCTTTATGTTTTTGGTTTTTTTTTACGTTTGCTCTCGTTCACGCAAATTGCAATCGTCAGCTTTGAACCCGTAAAAAGGCAAAGTGTTACGTGGCTTAATTAGATTCAGCGTAAAAAAAATAATCTTTCATTAACAACACTTCATTATTTTCATTTTCATTGGAAACCTTGTGTTGAGCTTTTGTATTGCGATCAATACAACTTTTACTGGTTTCAGAGATCATTTTGAAATTTACGATTGATAACGGTGCACAGTCACAGATTCAGGAAATTGCCGGTGAAAAAGTGACAGTTTGCTGATCCTGTTGTAGAGCCGTCTCTGCAGTTCGTTTGACCTTCATAAATAGTGTAATGATGATGATGCTGACGGGCGCAATAGCCGAATGGATAAAGCGTTGGGCTTTCAATCTGAGGGTTCCGGATTCGAATCTCGGTAACGGAGCCTGGTAGGTGAAGGGTGGACTTTTTTTTCCGATCTCCCAGGTCAACATATGAGCAGGCTTTCTAGTCCCTTAACTCCCTTCGTGTGTAGACTCACACAGAAGATCAAATACGCACGTTAAAGATCCTGTAATCCATGTCAGCGTTCGGTGAGTTATGGAAACAAGAACATACCCATCATGCACACCCCCGGAAACGGAGTATGGCTGCCTACATGACGGGATAAATAGACAAAACGGTCATACAAGTAAACAAATGTACGTATGAGTGTGCGTGACTGGGATCTTATTGAACAGCAAAGGAAACGAATGATGAGCACCCAACGGCAGCTGTCAGTCGGTCCTACCAGGTAGACAGCATATCGCGCAAATGCTTTGGCATTTGTAAAGTGTTCAGACCTTGGTCTCCGACCGAGGATGTGCGCAATATAAGTATTCGCGTCTTCATCACAACTAGTGTATCCAACAATAGTGTTCGTCAGTTTCCACATGTGTTGTTCTCGGGCAAAATTGTGCAGAAGAAATCTTCTCGGAAAGGTATATAAATATATATGCCTGACTAATCACACTGGGTTATGCTGCTGGTAAGGTATCTGCCTAGCAAGTGTGGTGTAGTGTATATGGATCTGTGTAGGGATGGGGATGGACAAAAAAAAGTCGGTCACTGTTGCTGTTTGTAGCGTCCTTATTGGAAGCTTAACCTGATACATGTTGACACAAAGTATCACGCGAAAGATCCAGGACTGTGAAAAAAAAAGGGGAGAAGAATATTCTGGTTTATCTGAGATAATCTGAAGAACGGATTAAGGCTTGATGAGTCCCATTTCTATTCTGATTTCCCGTTCTAGATGGATTTATCCCCTGCCCCCTTACCCCCTCCCGACCCCACATAAGTATACATGCATACGAAAAACAATGATTATATATTCTCATTCCATCTAATGGATCGTTTTAAAACAACAATAGCAACAACAACAACAGTTTCAGATTCGATTTTTACAGAGAGACGTAACTGCTTTCCGACAAATCCACATGCGCTTCAGCACAGATGCTCAACCAGCAGCACAACCCGACGCGCTAGTTAGGATTGAGTGCATACATACATACATACATATATATATATGTGTGTGTGTGTGTGTGTGTGTGTGTGTGTGTGTGTGTAACCAAGCCCTATGCTTGCTTCAAAACTGGATTCACGCACAAGCTGTATTTGCAGACGACAGTTTTCGCAACTAATCCACTGGCAGAATATGTGTGACGCCACTCCCGGTTTGAACGCAAAGCCGCTGACGTCATTTTGTCCTCCTCGCCAGACAGCCTACTCCTCGACCAGCGTCGTGGTATGATATTGGCTGAGCTGGAATCTGTGTTTCTGCTCCACTGTATTTAATTAATATCTCTATTGTCGGATCAGTAAGCTACAAGTTTATATACTGGCAGAATCGTCGCGATTCCATCTTTAAATCTATTCCATTTATGTTTGCCTATGTTAAACAGATTTAACGCAGTTTGTAATTTTCACCGACGAGCTCGTTAAAACTGACCCTATTCAGGTGACTTAAATTAAGATTATAAACTCATCTTAAATAATCAACACTTCATTTTGTACCCATTGGAAAGTAGGCGTTGAGCTCTTTCTTTTGCAACTTATCCGACGTAAACTGGTTCAGGAATCATTTAGAAATCTATCACTGAACACCTTGTAAGAAACACAGTTGTTGTCGGATTTGGCCCGATTTGAGCCGATCTGCTCACAGCTCACGTGATTGTCTTTGCAGTCCGCTTAACTTGCATAAATTGGCACAGGTGAGTGATGAGTGGTCACTTCATACCTGGTCAGTCATCTGACCAGAGCCGCGCTTTCTCTCTTGCTGCGTCGCAAGCAGTGTGCGAGTGTGTGTCGTTTGTGTTCCCACAATGGCGGACATCTCGCTACGTATCACTGCACTGTCTTCTCTTCTTATATCTTCTCCTATTCTTCTCTCATTATTTGTCTTCTTTTCTTATGTTCTTATAACTATTGTAAATAAAACAATAGAAAAACCCATTTGTGACTGGCCTCTATATGTTCCTGGCCTGTGCACGGGAATTCTTGTCTATCCTTTAACACAGTAGATCACCATTTAGTTAGTTCTTTTGTACCGTACCCTATTAGAACCACTCGGTTCAGGTAACACGGCTACACACACACACACACACACACACACACACACACACATCTCTCTGTCTCTGTCTCTGTCTCTCTGTCTCTGTGTCTCTGTCTCTGTCTCTCTCTCTCTCTCTCTCTCTCTCTCTCTCTCTCTCTCTATATATATATATATATATATATATATACATACATATATCCTTCGTATGCATGTGCACGCGCAACCAAAAAGACTACTTATGCATGGTCTGGATGGGGGAAGGGTGGAGGAGGTAAATCCATCTAGAACAGGCTGTCAGAATAAGGCTCAGCAAGATGCGTGTTGCTGTTGCTGTTTTTGTTGGTTTGTTTTTTTTTGTTTTTTTGTTGTTGTTGTTGTTGTTGTTTTTTCTTCTCGTGCGAAAACCTTCCTCATCTTATCCCTAAGAAACCAGGATATCCCTATTTCTTTATTTCTTTGTTTTGTTTTTCACTTTTGGGACCCTCACGTGATTCTTTGTCTTCCCGTGTATTGGGTTAAGCTTCTAATAGGGACGCTACAAACAGCAGCAGTGACCGACACTGTTCTATCAGCTTTCCACCACCACCACCACCACCACCACCCCCACAGCCCCGCCCTTATCCCCACCCCCACTGTCAGCTTTAAAGCTATGACTCAGGCCATCTTCTGCTTCATTTCTTAACAACAACAGCAACAGTCTCAGTTTCAGTTTCAATTTATCAGGGAGACGCCACATACGTTCGGGCAAATCCATATAAGCTACACCACCGATGCTTGACCAGCTAGCAGCCATAACCCAACACGCTGGACAAGGCATTGAGTGCGCGTATATAGTTATACTTGTGTACATATCAGAGTGGATTTCGTCTGTAGAATTCGGCCAGAGCACGATATGGATGTTGCCATGGATTCAGTGGGGCAAGTGCGTGCACGGAAGTGCTCAGAATCTTGGTTTATCGCCTCACTGAATGACGGGACATCAGTTGGGTTTGCCAGTCACACTGGGAAACAGGCCGGGAGTAACGACAGCATCAACAAAAGCAGTAACAACAACAGTACCGCTACTACTACTACTACTACTACTACTACTACTTATACATATATGA
>NC_134886.1:18270562-18275562 GCF_041734735.1 Babylonia areolata | reverse complement strand
GTGCTGATCTTGTATTTTATTCTGTGTGAGACAGGTAGCCAGTGGAGATGTTGCAAAAAGGAGTGATGTGCTCAGATTTTTTTCTTTCTGATGACCAGTCGGGCAGCAGAGTTTTGTATGCGCTGAAGAGACTGAATGAATGAAGCAGGCAGACCATACAATAGAAAGTTACAGTTGTCAAGGCGAGAGAGAATGAGAGAAACGACAACTCTAGATGTTGCGTCAATGGACAGACATTTCCGGACGGAACTGATACGCCGCAATTGACAGTAGCAGGGTTGACATGTCTGACTGATAAATTGTTGCATGGACAGTGTGTTGTCAAGGACAACGCCGAGGTTCCTGACTGAACTGGAAAGATGGATGGATGTACTGCCACGGGACAGAACTCCTCATCACCGTGTGTCAGAGTGACGGGCGCAATAGCCGAGTGGTATAAGCGTTGGACTTTCAATCTGAGGGTCGTGAGTTCGAATCTCGGTGGCGCCTGGTGGGTAAAGGGTGGAGATTTTTCCGATCTCTCAGGTCAACATATATGCAGACCTGCCAGTGCCTGAACCCCCTTCCTGTGTATACGCACGCAGAAGATCAAATACCTACGTTAAAGATCCTGTAATCCATGTCAGCGTTCGGTGGGTTATAGAAACAAGAACATACCCAACATGCACACCCCCGAAAACGGAATATGGCTGCCTACATGGTGGGGTAAATAAACAAAACGGTCATACACGTAAAATGCTCAATGTTATATGTTTGTATAAGTACGTAGGTGTGCGTGCATGAAATCTGACTGAACGAGACAGGAAACAAATGATGAACGCCCAATGGCAGCCGTCAGTCGGCTCTACCCAGGTAGGCAGCCTGTTGTGTAAATGACTCCGTGTTTGTAAAGCGCTTAGGGAGCTTGGTCTCCGACCGAGGATAGGCGCTATATAAGTATCCACATCAATACAGTACCCTTGAAGTGATTTTGGCTGCTGTTCACGGGATTGTATTTGCCTTTTTACGTATCTTGACTGCTCTGAATAAAAAGGTTGCTTAATAACACATAGCTGAGTGATTGCCACGACCTGTGTGTGTGTGTGTGTGTGTGTGTGTGTGTGTGTGTGTGTGTGTGTGTGCGTGAGTGAGTGTGTGTCCCCGCATATGAGCATGCACACAAGTGTTGGCGATTGCGCACAAGAGCCCCTTTTCCGCGCCCACTCAATAGTGAATCCATTTATTTCAATGCGGTTCGAAATCCCCTCCCTCGACCAAAGACATAAAACAAATGCAGAGGAAACCAGCTATCGGGTTACAATCTCTGTTTTTTACCCGAAATGGCCAAGCCTGCCCTTTCCGGATTCTACACAGTGCCAGAGGGGTTGTAACGTGCCCTGTTTGTGGACTGTCCCCTCAGAACCTCACCTGCAGGGCAAGGCAATCAGACTGCCGTCAGTGAGAACCGATGTTCTCCGGCCCAACAGTGTTTCGCCTTGTCACATGACGGAGCGCTTTCTCTTTCGTCCAAATGGGTGTGCGTTGTTTTGGCGTCCGAAAGGGAAAGGGGATATGTAATTCAGGGAGGAAATGAAATATTGAATGCTGTGTGTGTGTGTGTGTGTGTGTGTGTGTGTGTGTGTGTGTGTGTGTGTGTGTGTGTGTGTGTGTGTGTGTGTGTGTGTGAGTGTGTGTGTATGTGTGTGTGTACATGTGTGTGTGTGTGTGTGTGTGTGTGTGTGTGTGTGTGTGTGTGTGTGTGTGTGTGTGTGTGTGTGTGTGTGTGTGTGTGTGTGTGTGTGTGTGTGTGTGTGGCATATTGACAGCCAGAGAGAAATATATATAAGAGCTATGGACAACGAGGGCAGAAATAAAAAAAAATATATATATACATATAAAAAAGAGAAGGAAAGGCAGAACATGTGATCGATTACATTTGTTTAATCAGACTTGGCAGGAAAAGCACATTGTTGACACCATGTCATTGATGATCAATGGGTTTGTGTGTAGCCACGCTGAAATTGTGCAGTTTAGTTTCCGCAGGTGCAATATAGTTATGTTCTGTCAATATATACGTAGATAGATAAATAAATAAGTAAACAATAAAAGGGTAAATAAAAACTGATTGTTTTAAATGACACGCCATTGCACCACTGCAGATAAGCTGTCTTGTCACTGTGCTGTTTCTAAATGGCTGGAAAATAGTCATGTATTCCAGAAAATCAAACATAAGATACATAAAAAAATGATTTTGAGCCAAAGTATTAAGTGAAAATTTGCTTTTGTTTTGTGAATAATTTTTGTTGGCATCCGTCTGTCTCGGGAGACAATGGAACTCTTCCCCTGGTTCAGTCAAGTTGTTGAGTTGCAGCGCCTACTGTGGCTGTACAGTCCGATTCTGGATCGGGCAGGCTCTGTTGCAGTTGTCGCAGGTGAAAATCGCGCCTGGCTCAGAGGGTACGGATTCTGCCCTCTGATCTGCCGTCTGCGCTCTCTTCCCTCTTCCCAGTACTGTTCTCTCTTCTCTTCGCCCCTCTGGACGCATGTCCTCACGGTCCCTCTCCAGTTGTTCAGGTCTTCAGCCACAACCTCCCAACCTGCTTTGTCGATGTCGCCTGACCTCATGTCTCGTGAATAATGCAACAAAAAAATGATGGAGTCTCCCGTCGCACCGACGGATGAGTAGGCAGGCAGGCTTATCTGTTGGTGTGTGTCCTCATATAGGAGAGGAGGCTGATTCTGGATGCACAGCACTTCCCATAGGTGCCTGATCAGCACACGTGACTCCTCTCGCCTTCCGACGCTCACAGTCCCACAGGTGCAGATACTGCCACGTGTAGAACGGCTTCGGCAGGTGCAGGTTTTTTTCTTCGGAGTTCTGTCTCCTAGGAGGACTTCCAGCCAAGGATAAGAGCTCCCCTTGCCCTTTGGTCATCCGCTTCCGCCTTCACAGCCGTTGGGAAAGGTTTCCTCCTCCGCCTGATCCGTCGTTGGGAGACTTCACATGCGGCAGGTAGTACTGGGTTACATGGTACCAGTAGCAAGGGCTATGCCAATGACCTGACAGAAAAATGCATCCATACCAAATCGCAAATTCGAAATGGGTAAACATTTCTCGTGTGCTTGGGCAATTGGAGAGACATGTTCTTTGCAGGCTTCACCCACTTAAAAGAAACTGCTTTATCGATGCTCATGTAGTTGTTTAAAGTTTTTCCTTTTAAAATACAATCTTCACATGTTTAAACAACGATAACATTGACAATGAATGTTACCATGTCATCGACGGCAGTATGCTTTAGAATACATGTATATTTCGACTATATCTACATGATGAATTAATCTGTTGTGAGGCATTACTGTAATGTTTGTCCCAAACTCAATATTTTTGTAAGTCATCGCATGCATGTATGTGTACCAACTGTGTGGTGTGTGTGTGACGAAGCTTTGGATAAACAGATATTTTCCCACTCGGATGTATAAGGTTGTATTGAGTTGTGTGATAATTAAGATAAAACAAAGAAACACACAAACATAAATCACTAAAAAAAAGAAACTGGGCTTATCAACAACGCTGGCATGAGTCCACACTCCCAGCTCATTCCTGGAATCGACAGGCTGCCGCAGAGTGATAAATTCTCAGACATACATCACGCAGCTTACATAGCATTCTGACAGGCCATTCATCTCTTCGCCCTTTGGCCCCAACTGCCTAACTCTTTTGGAAAAAAAAAAAAAAGTTATATATTTCAAACTGTTCTTTATTAAAGTTAGCTAGTTATGTGTTGAATAGTCCAGTTGGTTGTTTATTGTAGGTCCCCACATGAACCTCTTTTCAAATAATAATCTACAGACGTAGTGCATACAATATTTGATTTTTTTTTTCCTGATCCCGCTTCCCCCGTCCCGCTTCTCTCTCACACACACACACTTCCAATATTATGTTTTTTTTTTCTTTCCCCAATCACTGACACTCACCCTATCCATTTTAGATTTTGTACTCTATATTTTCCACATTCTGTTCTGTCTGTCTGTCAGTCTGTCTGTCTGTCTGTCTGTCTCTCTCTATTCCTTTCTTAGTCCCCTCCCCCTTGCCCCCCCACTCCCCACCCCCTCGCCCTCACCTCAACCGCCCCCCCTTTTCATTCGAATATACAGAAATGTCGATTTCTAATTAATACTAACAATCATCATTATGATAGTAAAGATAATAATCCAAATAATAATAATAATAATAATAATAATAATAATAATAATAATATCATTTATTTTCAGTCTAATATCATCATCTTAGATGAACAGACTATAAATAAATAAACAAACGAATGCGTAACTCTGCAGCAGTTTCATGGCTCTGTCGCCAGCCTATCTCGCCATCATGATGTCGGCAGATTGCTGCAAAGATTACAGATTACTGTGATAGGGTCTGGATGATTTTTGAGGCCAAGAAGGGAGAGATATGTTCACAGTCAGTTAATTCCCCTGCTATGTTGTGAATGGCCAGTTATCCAAATAGCATAACTTATATGTGAAGGGTAGGGTAAGTTCCTAACGGAGACAAACAAAACAGCCACTTATCTATAATTTGTGTGTGTGTGTGTGTGTGTGTGTGTGTGTGTGTGTGTGTGTGTGTGTGTGTGTGTGTGTGTGTGTGTGTGTGTGTGTGTGTGTGTGTGTGTGTGTGTGTGTGTGTGTGTGTGTGTGTGTGTGTGTGTGTGTGTGCGCGCTCACGCGCGCGTGAACGCCCATGAACAGTCACACACAGCACGCTCTGTCGCAGTTCACCAGAAGTATGACTTTCCAAGCCACAGATTTTTTTTTTTTTCCCGACACAATTTATGTATTTTTTTCCAACGACAAAGAAAGCATCTGTTCAATGTTTTGTTGATAGTTTGCTTGTGGATCTCTGCTCTGTTTACCGTCGTTTTAACCATTTAATGGCATTGTAAACAGCACGTCCTGTCACGTAACAACCTGCTGAATTCGGGGAAAATCAGCACTGGAAAAGCATGTCAAGGAGTCAG
>NC_134886.1:18240562-18255562 GCF_041734735.1 Babylonia areolata | reverse complement strand
TGGACTCGTGGCATTTACCAGTAGAAGTAACATGTACAAAGAATCAGAATGATTTAGGTGAGAATTCAAGACAACATGGCAAAGAAAAAATTGTATGGTCAGAAGAGAATGTTAGTTTTTATAAACATGAACTTGACAGTGCTGAATTTCAAGATTGTTAGATACTAGTATGGATGAGAGTTTAAATCAATTTGTTACTGCTTTATACGGGGCTGCTGCATGTATGGTTCGAAGAGTGGGCCAAGGGTACAAAAAGTGTAATGATTGGTTTGATATTGAATGTAAACGAAAGAAGCAGGAAGTTAAAAGGTTATTGAAAGGATTTCAAAGATGTAAAACAGAAACAAATAAGAAAGAAAAAAAAAAGAAGCGTATGCTAAATCCAGAAAAGAATATGTTGAATTAAGAAAATCAAAGGAGAGAGAATTTGAAGAGAATAGGCTGAGAAAATTGAGAGATTTAGTTAAGGATTCTAAAACGTTTTGGGCAATAATAAGGTCGGTGAATAGAAAGACTTTTATGTATAATGATGTATCTTTGCAACAATGGTATAACCATTTATTTAGGGTTTTCAATGATGTTGACTTCGATGTACCACAAGAAGAGGACAGTTTGATAGAAGGAGATGGTGCATTTGAACCATTATTCAATAATCCCATATCTAAAGAAGAGATTACAGCTAGTATTAGACATTTGAAATCAGGAAAGAGTGCAGGACCAGATAGAATTGTCGGAGAGATGTTAAAGCATGCAAATTCAGTCATTATTGACTTTCTTGTCCAGTTATTTAACCAGCTTTTTGATAATGGAACTTTTCCTCTGGAATGGTCAAAATCTATAATAATTCCAATTTACAAAAAGGGTGACGTCAACAATCCTGATAATTATCGTGGAGTAGCGCTTACCAGTTTTTTAAGTAAAATTTACACTCACATACTGAACAATAGATTAACAAAGTGGGCTGATAGGGAAGAAAAAATAATTGAACAGCAAGCAGGCTTTAGAAGTAATTACAGTACAATAGACCATATTTTTACATTGTATTCTGTTGTGCAAAAATATTTGCTTAATAATACTAAACTTTATGTTGCATTTGTAGACTTTAAGAAGGCCTTCGATTCTGTGAATCGCAATGCTTTGTGGCATGTTCTGCGTGAACGTGGTGTAAATGGTAAATTGTATATGGCCCTCAGAGGTATGTACAAATCAGTACTTGCATGTGTGCGTGTGAATGGTATGTATTCAGAATGTTTTAGTTGTCCAAATGGCGTTAAACAAGGTTGTAATTTGAGCCCACAGATGTTTTCTTTTTTTCATAAATGAATTAGCGGTGGAATTGTCAAGAAAAGGAAAACATGGAATTCAGTTAATCCCGGGAGCTATTGAACTATTCTTACTATTATTCGCAGATGATGTTATTCTTTTGTCGGGTACTGTTAGGGGGTTACAAAACCAATTAAATGTTTTGAAAGAAGAAGCAGATCGCTTAGGCTTAACAGTTAATTTAGATAAAACTAACATTATGATTTTTAGAATGGGTGGGCATCTCTCAGTACATGAAAAGTGGTTATATGGAAATGCGGATGTTAAAGTAACTAATACATATAAGTATTTGGGAATAGTATTTTCAACAAAATTAAGTTTAAACTATGCGTGGGAAGAATCTTGTAGGAAAGCAAAGAAAGGTGTAATCGAAATACTGAAATCGTTAAAAAAAAAAGAAGCTTAACTCGATTGATTATCACCTGTTTTGGAAAATGTTTGATACACAAATTGAACCTGTACTTACGTATGCAGCTGAAGTCTGGGGGCTAAAAGCAAACTCACAAATGGAGAAAGTGCACACATATGCAATAAAACGTTTTCTGAATGTACCGATTCACTCATCCAATACTGTATTATATGGGGAAACGGGTAGATATCCTTTGTACATAAAAACTTTTGTCAAATGCATAAAATATTGGTTGAAATTATTGAAGCTTCCGCAATCACGTTTGTGTAAACAGGCTTATGATATGATGTTATTACAAATGGATTTAGGTAGAGAAAACTGGGCTTATTATGTTAAAAAGATTTTGTCTGAACATGGTTTTGGAATTGTGTGGATGTCCCAGGAAGTGGGAAATGAACAGCAGTTTATTTCGGAATTTAAAGATAGACTTATTTGTTCTTTTAAACAAAACTGGCATTCTGATATGGAAACTAAAGAAAAATATAGTTGGTTTTTTTCATTCAAAAGTATATTTCAAACGGAAAAATTCCTGAGTCATCACAGATAAGTGGCAAAGAATAAACTTTGCAAGATTTCGACTAAGGACATTTGGATTTAGTGCAAATAAAAGATGGTTTCAGCCTGGGACATCCACAGAATCACCATGCCCTTTGTGTGCTTTTAGTGTAGATGATGAAAAACATTACTTGTTTTAATGTAAATCATTCGATAGGGTAAGAGATAAGTACGAGTTCTTTCAGTCTGATGTAGCTAAAAGGCACGACATTGTTTCTGCTTTGTCGTCTAATGATGACCTCATAATACTGTCAATAGCTAAATTTCTTGTAGAAGCACAAAGAATAAGATGCAGTCTTACTATTCAGAACAATACCAGAGTAAATGAGGGGGATAATAATGTATAATGTCTACTATCTTATGTTCAGACTGTAAGCCAGATAATAAGGTAGACATTGAACAGTATCGTTGATAGAATGGATGGTCGAGTAATGGTGTTTTTGTCTTTGGGTTTTGTTTTTGTTTCTTTTTTAATGTTTGTTGCTTCCATACTGTAAGGATGTTGCATTTCGATAAAAGCTGTTTTGTTTTTCTTTGTTTGCATGTTTTGTTTTGTTTTGATGGATTAAGCAGAGTGTGGTATGGTACTTGTGGTGACATAAGAATTAACCCTATCACCCCCTTGTCAATAGACCTATGCAGGTAATGACAATAAAATATCAAAGCGTCAAAGCGTCTCTCTCAAATTGCCCGAGGACCGCAGACTATTGACATCTTTTTTTTTCTTCTGTGGCAACGATCGGTCGAATGGTTGTGTTAATTGATATAGGTCAATTCTTTTGATGCACAGTTGAACACAAAATTAATGTATTCATATAATCATACTATCATTCCTACGATGATCTAACTCGGTTTCAAACATTTATTGTTTGGACAAACATTTGAAACCGTGTGCAGCATGCACATTGCGCATCTAAAGAACCGTCCCAGGACCACTGAAGGGTTATCAATGGGGAAAATCATATAGAGAGGTCCATTTTTTGTAGGGAAATAAATATACGTGAAAAAAAGAAGAAAAAAAAGAAAAGGACCTCACTGAAGCGACGCGCTCTGTGTGGTGAGAGTAGTCCGAATATCACACAGAAAAATATATTGTGACAAAAGAATAATGCAATACAAAAGAATACAATACATTTCAATACAATACAATGTATGCATGTATGTATGTATGTGTGTGTACGCACATAAGTAAATATCGTATTATATTAGTATTTATCAATCTAGTCATTTCTATGTCTTCTTTCCTTATTTTATGCATTTATGCACAAGTTCGTTGATGTATATTTAAGCGCAGTAGGAATCAAACGTGAATCACAAAAGGCATTATTTTCTTTTTTTTTCTTTTTTTTTTTCTTCTTGGCGGAGTGTGCGCTAGTCATTAACAACATCGTCATTTTCATCGTTGGTATTGTAGTAGTTGTTGTTGTTGTTGTTGTTGTTGTTGTTGTTGTTTCTCTGTGAACACTTTTTTTTGTTTTGTTTTTTTTGTCCTTCATGAAAAGTCCATACCATAATAAAACTGTCTGGAAACTTAAATAATGTGGAGACTATGTGCAATGGTGAGAGATGCTCCTGTGTTGTTTACAGTTTGCATTAGGCGAACAGCCTGCCAGTCAGTCTTACAGCGAAGACCTTGGCGAACACTGTCTGCTTCGGGTTTTTAGACCAGGAGACATTTTTTTTTTTTTTTTTTTTTTTTTTTTTTTTACAGGGAGAGGGAGGTGAGGAGTGTGGGGGTGGTCGGATGATGGCGATGAAAGGGGGAATGGGGGGGGGGGGGGAGGAGGATTCCAATGTCAGTGACAAGTTATCTTGTTTACATCAAGACAGTATAGCTTTTTTTTTTTTTTTTTTTTTTTTTTTTTTGGCCCCCGCAGTATGTCTACAATTTCACCGGGTCGATATAAGTTTTTTGTTGTTGTTTTTTTTTTTATTATTAATAATTCTCTGGTGTCCTTCATTTGGCTGAGACATATGTCTGGCAGTTAGTCTTTTTTTTTCCCCCTTCTTTCTTTTCTTTTTTTTTTTACGGCCTACGACAGAGATCGTGATGAAAAGAGAATAACAAATATTGAGGTGGAAAAGGTCAGCCACCATGTTGTATGACGAAAGACTGTTTGTGACCAGTTGACTGGGATGTTGTTGTTGCTTTTCTGTGTTTGTGTTTTTAGTTTAGTTTGGTTTGGTCTTGTTTTGCACGCTTTGGTTTAGTTTGGTTTGGTTTGGTTTGGTGTGGTGTGGTGTGGTGTGGCTTGGTTTGGTGTGGTGGGTTTGGTGTGGTGTGGTGTGAAGTGGTGTTTTGGATTGGTGTGGTGTGGTTTTGTAAGGTTTGGTTTGGTGTGGTTTGGTTTGGTTTGGTGTGGTGTGGTGTGGTGTGGTTTGGTGTGGTGTAGTGTGGTTTGGTGAGGTTTGCTTTGGTTTGGTTTGGTGTGGTGTGGTGTGGTGTGTTATGTTGTGGTGTGGTGTGGTGTGGTTTGGTGTGGTGTGGTGTGGTATGTTGTGTTTTGGTTTGGTTTGGTTTGGTGAGGTTTGGTTTGGGGTGGTGTGGTGTTGTGTGGTGTAGTGTGGTTTGGTGTGGCGTGTTATGGTTTGGTGTGGTGTGGTGTGGTGTGCCGTGCTGTGCTGTGCTGTGCTATGCTGTGGTGTGGTGTTGTATGGTGTGGTTTGGATTGGTGTGGTGTGGTTTTGTAAGGTTTAGTTTGGTTTGGTGTGGTTTGGTGTGGTGTGGCGTGGTTTTGTAAGGTTTGGTTTCGTGTAGTTTGGTTTGGTTTGGTGTGGTGTGGTGTGGTGTGGTTTGGTGTGGTGTGATTTGGTTTGGTGAGGTGTGGTTTGGTTTGGTGTTGTGTGGTGTGGTATGTTGTGGTTTGGTGTGGTGTGGTGTGGTGTGGCGTGGTTTTGTAAGGTTTGGTTTCGTGTAGTTTGGTTTGGTTTGGTGTGGTGTGGTGTGGTGTGGTTTGGTGTGGTTTGGTGTGGTGTGATTTGGTTTGGTGTGGTGTGGTGTGGTGTGGTTTGGTGTGGTGTGGTGTGGTGTGGTGTGGTGTGGTGTGGTGTGGTTTGGTGTAGTGTGGTTTGGTGTGGTTTGGTGTGGTGTGGTGTGGTTTGGTTTGGTTTGGTTTGGTTTGGATTGGTGTGGTGTGGTGTGGTTTGGTGTGGTGTGGCGTGGTGTGGTTTGGTGTAGTGTGGTTTGGTGTGGTTTGGTGTGGTGTGCTGTGCTGTGGTGTGCTGTGTTGTTGTTTTGTGTGGTGTGTTGTGTTGTGGTTTGGTTTAGTTTGGTGTGGTGTGGTGTGGTTTGGTGTGGTGTGGTGTGGTGTGGTTTGGTTTGGTTTGGTTTGGTGTGGTGTGGTGTGGTTTGGTTTGGTTTGGTTTGGTGTGGTGTGGCGTGTTTTCGTGTGGTGTGGTGTGGTGTGGTTTGGTTTGGTTTGGTTTGGATTGGTGTGGTATGCTGTGCTTTGATGTGGTGTGGTGTGGTGTGGTGTGATTTGGTGTGGTGTGGCGTGGTGTGGTTTGGTGTAGTGTGGTTTGGTGTGGTTTGGTGTGATGTGGTGTGGTTTGATGTGGTGTGGCGTGGTGTGGTTTGGTGTAGTGTGGTTTGGTGTGGTGTGGTGTGGCGTGGTTTGGTTTGGTTTGGTGTGGTGTGGTGTGGTTTGGTTTGGTGTGGTGTGGTGTGGTTTGGTGTAGTTTGGTGTGGTGTGGTGTGGTGTGGTTTGGTGTGGTGTGGTGTGGTTTGGTGTGGTGTGGTGTGGTGTGGTGTGGTTTGGTGTGGTGTGGTGTGGTGTGGTGTGGTGTGGTTTGGTGTGGTGTGGTGTGGTGTGGTTTGGTGTGGTGTGGTGTGGTGTGGTTTGGTGTGGTGTGGTGTGGTGTGGTTTGGTGTGGTGTGGTGTGGTGTGGTTTGGTGTGGTGTGGTGTGGTTTGGTGTGGTTTGGTTTGGATTGGTGTGGTGTGCTTTGCTGCGGTGTGGTGTGGTGTGGTTTGGTGTGGTGTGGCGTGGTGTGGTTTGGTGTAGTGTGGTGTGGTGTGGTGTGGTGTGGTGTGGTTTGGTGTGGTGTGGTGTGGTGTGGTTTGGTTTGGTGTTGTGTGGTGTGTTGTGGTGTGGTTTGGTTTGGTTTGCTGTGCTGTGATTTGGTGTGGTGTGGTGTGGTGTGCTGTGGTTTTAGTTTGGTGTGGTGTGGTGTGGTGTGGTTTGGTGTGGTGTGGTGTGGTTTGGTTTGGTTTGGTTTGGATTTGTTTGGTGTTGTGTGGTGTGGTTTGGTGTGGTGTGGTGTGGTGTGGTGTGGTGTGGTGTGGTTTCGTTTGGTTTGGTTTGGATTGGTTTGGTGTGGTGTGGTGTGGTGTGGTGTGGTGTGGTGTGGTTTGGTTTGGTGTGGTGCGGTGTGGTTTGCTGTGGTGTTGTTTTTTTGGTTGTTTTTTTGGGTGTAGTTTGCTGTGGTGTGGTTTAGTGTCTTTTGGTTTATTTTTTTTGTTTTGCTTTGCTGTGGTTTAACAGGGATTAACGGACTTTGGTTTCATTTTAGTATTCCATTTTTATATTTATTTGTTGATCAGTTTGTCCAATTAAAACGTTTATCGAAGTAGGTATCAATTTATTCATGTTCCTTTTTATACATGTTTGCATTCTGTGTGTGTGTGTGTGTGTGTGTGTGTGTGTGTGTGTCTGTCTGTCTGTCTGTCTGTCTCTCTCTCTCTCTCTCTCTCTCTCTCTCTCTCTCTCTCTCTCTCTCTCTCTCTTCAAATTAGGACAGTTGTGACATTCAGGTCGACCAGTATGTATTGGGCAAGAGGTTTATTTTACACACACACACACACACACACACACACACACACACACACATATACACACACACACATACACACACACATATATATATATATATATATATATATATATATATATATATATATATATATATATATATATATATATATATATATATATATATATATATATATATAATATGCCCTAGTCCTTCGTTTAGTCAGACAGAGATCTGACATTTACTCACGTTGTTTATTAGACTTTTGAAAAAAAAAAAAAAAAAAAGTAGGAAAATAAGGTCAGCTGCATGATTCAGGCTATTCGAGACGACTTCGCTGGTGTGATGTTTTCGTGTGCGCTACGCTAATGGTGGGTTGTTTGTTGAATTAGTTTAGTTAAGTATGTTTTTGTTTTTTCTGTCTGTATGTCTGTTATTTCTTTTCTTTTTTCTGTTTACTCAGTCTCCCTCATTCAACCTCTCTCTCTCTCTCTCTCTCTCTCTCTCTCTCTCTCTCTCTCTCTCTCTCTCTCTCTCTCTCTCTCTCTCTCTCTCTCTCACACACACACACACACACACACACTCTCTCTCTCAATATCTCTCTCTATTTCTCTCTCTCTCTCACTCTCTCTATCTCTCTCTATTTCTATCTCTGCCTCTCTCTCGCTCTGCCTCTCTCTCTGTCTCTGTCTCTCTCTCTGTGTCTCTCTATCTCTCTCAGTGTGTCTCTCTCTGTCTCTCTCTCCTTTTCCCTCTCTGTCTCTCTGTGTCTCTCTCTATCTCTCTCTTTTGTTTCTCTCCCTGTCTCCCCCCCCCCTCTGTGTGTCTCTGTCTCCCTCTCTCTCTCTCTCTCTCTCTCTCTCTCTCTCTCTCTCTCTCTCTCTCTCTCAGTTCGTGTAGGAGCGGGGACGGTGGGTGTTGTGTGGGGGTGGGTGAGCGTGTGTGCGGGGAGGGACGGTGTGTGTGTGTGTGTGTGTGTGTGTGTGTGTGTGTGTGTGTCTGTCTGTCTGTCTGTCTGTTTGTCTGTCCGTCTGTCTGTCCGTCTGTCTGCCCCCACCCCTTCCTTCAAAGTAGGTCAAACTGAGGTCGACAATCTTGTATTGGGCAAGAGAAGAAAATAATGCCGACGTGTGACCTAGTTCGTGATAATTACTCTGTAGAGGTATGTTGATGCGGTTTGTCTACAACATGTCTTTGATGAAATCCCGCCCACAGTCACTTATTAAAAAAAAAAAGAAGAAATGTTTGATATATAATGAATTTTGCTTCGACAAAGAAACACAGAGAGAACAAAGGAACGAACCATGTTTTTTTGTTTTTTTTTCCTTTGTTTTTTTTTTTTGGTGGGACATGGAAAGCAGTATACATGTGCTTTTTTTTTTTATATATATCCAGCCCTCAGGGCAAAGAGAAAATGCAATCAAACTCTTCACATAGTCACAAAGAGTTGTGAAAGCAAGAACACACACGTACCGTAAACATACACATGTACATAATCATGATGCAGACATCAAATGACAAAAAACGACGAAGTATACGGGAAAGTGATAAAGTGTTTGACAGACAGAGAGTGCCCCTTCTTTCATACAACGATGTCTGTCTGTCTCCTTCCCTCTCCCCACCTCCCATCCCTCTGTCTGTCTGTCTGTCTGCCTGTCTGTCTATATCTCTCTCTCTTTCTCTTTGCCTATGTGTCTGTCTCTCTGTCTCTCTCTTTCTCTCGTTGCCTTTGTCATTGTGTCTCTCTCTGCCGCTCTATGTCTTTCTCTTTGTCTGCCTCTCTCTGTGTCTCTCTGTCTCTGTCTCTGTCTGTCTCTGTCTGTCTCTGTCTCTTCTCTGTCTCTGTCTCTCTGTCTCTCTCTCTGTGTCTCTGTGTCTCTGTGTCTCTGTCTCTGTCTCTGTCTCTGTCTCTCTGTCTCTCTCTCTCTCTGTCTCTGTCTCTCTCTCTCTCTCTCTCTCTCTCTCTCTCTCTCGCTCTTTCTCAGATCTCAGTTCAAAGAGATACCGGACCATTTTGACAACCCGATAGGTGGTCTGTCATCTTTCCCAGGAGTCTAGACACCGAGTCATCATTGACTGTGTCGTAGGTAACCAGGGGAAGATCAACATGCCATCAAATGTGGCCGGCTTTCATTTCTTACTTTTTTTACTTTCTTTTTTTTATCTTTCGTTTGTTGGTTTTTTTGTTGGTGTTTTTTTTTTTTTTTTTTTGTTTTTTTTTTTGTTTTTTTACATCTGCGTTATCTAACCCCTCTGCGTAAAAGGATACTTTTCCGCTTAGTCTACTGGAGTTACTGCTGCTGTTGTTTCTTGAATGATGATGATGATGGTGATGGTGATATGATGATGATGACGACGACGACCATGATGATGATGATGGTGGTGGTGATGATGACGACGAACGATGATGATGATGATGATGATGTTGATGGTGATCCTGATGATGATGATGATGACGATGACGACGATGATGATGATAACGACGACGTCGATAATGATGACGATGACGACGATGATGATGATTGGAGGGGGAAGACATGGAGAGAGAAGACCAATCAATCATCCACCCGCCCATCCATTCGGACAAATCCATATACGCAACGCCACATCTCCCTTGGCAGATGCCTGACCAGCAGCATAACCCAACGCGCTTAAGTCAGGCCTTGAGGGCATGGATGTGCCTCAGTTGTGGCCACCACAGTGCATTTGTTCTACACAACTGATGTTGCCATGGATATTTGTTCACGATGCACCAAGTGTGTGCTGTGCACAGGGCCTATGTTTTATCGTCTCATCCGAATGACTACACACTCACATTGATTTTCCAGTTAACTCACTCAGTACGGCCAGTCCTCTCTTCTCCTCTACACAGACCCCTCGGATGTCCAGTGGGTGTCTCAATGACCCAACCTTTAGCTTCCGTCGTCAGAATTGTGGTATTCTTTGTCAACATTCACCTCCTCAGTGTAAGAGCCTTCCGCTGGTAATATTTTGATGGTGGTTATTGGGGTGAAACGCTGTTAACATCGTCTCTTTCGTCGTTCGTATGGAGAGTGTTAAACGAAGGAGAAATGGCGAGACAGGGCAGGGATTCGAACCCAGACCCTCACGGGCGCTGTACTGGCTGATAAGCGTTTTAAACCATTCTACCACCTCCCTCACATCCACAATCAGACAGAGACGCAAACATATGGACCATGTACAAGACAGATTAACATATATACCGACATATAAAAAGCAAACCGAACGCACTGAGCAATGTGAAAAAACAGAATCAATCACCAAAGAAACTCCACAATAAAACCAACCCTTCGCTGCCAAGTACTTTCTTCTTCTTCTTCTTCTTCTTCTTCTTCTTCTTCTTCTTCTTCTTCTTCTTCTTCTTCTTCTTCTTCTTCTTCTTCTTCTTCTTCTTCTATCAAGACTGCCAAAGGTCTATTTTAACAGCGTCTCCATCACCGTCATTTTCCAAGAGAGAGAGAAAAGACAGACAATATGTGTTTATCTCCCTTTGTGGCCCACAGGAAGACAACGTTACTGTCACTTTTATTATAGAGCTGCTGAAGAAGTTCCTTCCGCTCTTCAAAAGGACCACTCCCCCTTGAACAGGCTGGGCAGGACGTGATTGTGAGGTGGGCGTGTGTGGGGATGGGGGGATGGGGGGGGAGGGGGGGGAGGCGAGGAAGGGGGGGGAGAAGGGAGAGAACTGTGGAGGGGGCGGGGGACCAGGGAAAGACAATCAGGAAGTAGACGAGGTGAAGAAGAAATGGAAGCTGGGGTGAGAAAGAGGGAGGAGGTGGAGGGGGAGGGAGGGAGGGAAAGAGAGAGAGAGAGAAAGAAAGATACCGGCTTACCTACCTACCTACCTACCTACCTACCTACATACATACATACATACATACATACATACACAGACAGGGAGAGAAGAAGACAGAAAAAGAAACAGACAGAGACGGACAGAGAGAGAGGGGGGGGTAGAAAGAGAGAGATAGAGAAAGGGAGAGAGAGAGAGGGAGACAGAGAGAGACATAGAGAGAAAGAGGTAAGATATAGATTGTCATGACAGAATGATAGACAATGACAGTGTAGTAGACAAGGAAACATGTGTTTGACCAACATGTAAATTAAAGAAGAACAATAACAACAACAAGAACAACAACAAAACAACAAGAACTAGGACTTGAAGTGGAAGACCAAGAAAAAACAAGAAGGCTAAGAACACGAACAAGAAGAACAAGAACACGAACAAGAATATGAACAAGAGCAAGAATAACAAGGAGGAGTAGGAGTGAGACAAGTATAATGATGAAGACGATGACGACGATTGATATGTCTAGGCGATAGCGTCAAAAAGGAATGAAAGCACACACACACACACACACACACACACACACACACACACACACACACACACACACACACACACACACACACACACACACACACACACACACACACACACACACACATGAAAGAAAGAATGCAAACCGGAAATTAAAAGCTTTTCATTATATTAAATTCTTCATTCACTTGATCCAAGACACCTCCTCTGTCTTCTTGGCTGATCAGGTCAACAGAGTGTACATTCTGGTCAGATCAAAAATAAATGAATAAATAATCATTTTTGAAACAAAATCCAACAAAATCCATTCAAACTGATCCAAATTTCCGTTCTGTCAACAAAAATGAAAAAAAAGAAGAAAAAAAAAAACAGTGCTCATTTTTGTTTGTTTGAAAGTGACAAACAAAACAATAGAAAAGGAAACAACAACAAACAAACAACTGACAAGCTCCCAATTCTGACGGTTCACCCCCAATGTGCTTTTCTTTTTTTTTTTTTTTTAAGATATGTGCTGATTCACTGAATGTCTCTTGTTCAAAACTTGTTGTCTCTGGGTTTCAGATGAATACGTTTTCATCTTAAATACACGAAAGCATTGAACTTGTGTAGGACACTGGTGTTTATGACGTATGTTTATGAAACTGGTGTTTTAGAAAGGTGTGTTGAACATCTGTTGTTTGTTTTTTTGTGTGTGTTCAGAATCTAAAATGTTCGTGTGGGTGTTTTTGTTTTTGTTTTTGTTGTTTTTTTTAATTCATTTATTCTTTCATGCGTCAATTCCAAAAGTCTCGTACCCATTCTCTTATACATTCATCAGTTTGTGTTTTGTATGTTGTCTTTATACACAGCTAACTGCAAATCGACAGTTAACAAGAAACGTATCATGAAAGCATTATGAAAATGATAATATGGGCAACAATGTGCGTTCCAGGATGATTTCGAGAAAATCCCATATTCAGTCATGTCTTAGGCTGATTCTAACGTACAAGTCATGTAACGGATGTTTTCACGGTGTCATATATATAGCGGTACTCAATATAATTTCAGACATAACAGAATAATGAAAGTGGTGAAAAAAAAAGAAAGAAACACTATCAAATAAATAGACGTCCATATCCACCACCACCATCCCTCAAAAAGAAGAAGATATATTAATATTAAGTTTGAAAATCAATAAGATGAAAAAAAAAAAAAAAAAAAAAACAAAAAAACAAACTTAAACAGGACCAGTGTGTGAACTGACGCATACATACAAGGTTAATGCAGTTATAAGAATTCCATTTCCGAGTAGCTGACAAAGACAAATAATTTTACCGGATGTCTTTCTTGTGAGTTCAACAGAGATTGACGGCTCTTGATATGTGAGTTTCCATTATATTAGGGGGCGGGTGGTGGGGGGTTAGAATACATATCAAGCTCATTTGATAATTCGCCCCTACCCTGACATTTCTGGTGGGTGAAAAAAATCTCGTAAATCTCCCCTTGGTCTGTTAGAAAATGTGCATATTTTTCCCCATTGATTATTTCCGTTTTCCATCCTAAGGAACGTCATTGACACTTCAGAGTGTTTGAGCCTTTCTCTTCTTCTGTGTCCTTTTGTCTGTCTGTCTGTCTGTCTGTCTGTCTGTCTGTCTGTCTGTCTGTCTGTCTGTCTGTCTCTCTCTCTCTCTCTCTCTCTCTCTCTCTCTCTCTCTCTCTTATGATTGTTTTTTCCTCCATTTCTTGTTCTTTTTTTTGTTTGTTCACGTACCTGTTCATTTTCTTTTACGTGTTTTTTTGTTTTGTTTTGTTTTGTTTGTTTGTTTGTTTGTTTTACCTGTTCTGTTCTTGTTTTTCTTGTCTTTTGCGTTGTTGTTGTCGTAGTAGTTGCTTCTTCTTCTTCTTCTTCTTCTTCTTCTTCTTCTTCTTCTTCTTCTTCTTCTTCTTCCTTGCGTTGTTTGCATCTTCCGATACTTTTGCAGCTCTCCCCAATGTTTGGTGTTCATTTCTGCGTTTATCACCTATTTGCAATGCAGCATCCTTGGTGAGAAAATACTCACCGTGCTCATTCAATAATTCGCTCCTTCCCTGACATTTCTGGTGGGAGAAATCATCTCGTAAATCTTCCTGGGCTCTTTAAGGAAATGTCGCCAATACTTTCTTGCCCATCGATTTTTTTCCCTTCTCCATCCTAAGGCATGTCACTGAGGTTTCTGATTTTTTTTTTTTTTTACCTTTTTTGCCTGTCTGTTCGTGTCATTGTTTGTCTGTATCGTGTCTGTATGGTTGTTTGTCTGTCTGTCTATCTGTCTGTCTCACGGTGTCTCTTTGTGTATGCCTGTTTCTCTGTCTGTCTAGCTCTGTGTCTCTGTTTGTCTCTATGTATGTGCTTCTGTCTGCATGTCTGTGCCTGTGTCCCTGTCTGTCTGTCTGTCTGTCTGCCTGCCTGTCTGTCTGTCTCTCTCTCTATCTGTCTCTATATAGATAGATAGAGAGAGAGAGAGATAAACTGTCTGTCTGCCTGCCTGTCTGTCTCTCTGTCTCTCTCTCTCTCTCTCTCTCTCTATCTGTCTCTATATAGATAGATAGATAGATAGACAGAGATATAAATATCTGTCTGTCTGTCTGTCTGTTTGTATGCATGTATGTATGTATGTATGTATGTCTCATTCTCTGTGTCTCTGTCTCTCTGACTCTCTCTGTCTCCCTCTCCCTCTCTCTCTCTCTCTCTCTCTCTCTCTCTCTCTCTCTCTCTCTCTTTTTCACTGTAGTTATTCTGTTTAGAATTTGATTCGCTGATGTCGTAAACACGAATTTATTCTCTGTTCTCTTTGAGTGCCTGCCGCTTGTTTTTTCAACTTTATTTGTTTTAAACGTCAGACAGCAATTTCATCAATGAAAATGATTCAGTCCATCAGCAGGTCTTTTGCACAAGCACAAGCAATAACCCCTGTAGTGTAACCTTTCAGTTGCAGGGGATGTGCGCAGTAGTAATCCATCATTTGTAGTTTGTCTTCTTAGAGCACTGATACTGTGTAGCATTCCGTTGGCAGATTTCTCGTCTCAAATGGAATAAAAAAAATAAAAAAAAATGGGCCCGAAAGTTCAGAAGGCCAGTATGAGCAGACAGCTATTATCCTGTTTGAAATAGCACACCGAAGTGCACTCTGTGATGAGATTGTGTGTGTGTGTGTGTGTGTGTGTGTGTGTGTGTGTGTGTGTGTGTGTGTGTGTGTGTGTGTGTGTGTGTGTGTGTGTGTGTGTGTGTGTGTGTGTGTGTGTGTGTGTGTGGTCTGTCTCTCTGTGTCTGTGTTTATGTGTCTGTGTGTGTCTGTGTGTTTGTGTCTCTGTGTGTCTTTGTCTCTTTGTGTGTGGTGTGTGCTTACATGTATCTCCATGTGATGTTTCTGCGTGCGTGCGTGCGTGCGTGTATGCGTGTGTGCGTGCGTGTGTGCGTGCGTGCGTACGTGTGTGCGTGTGTGTGTGTGCGTGTTGCAATCCATTGATCTATTGATCAGTCTGTGAGTGAAGACTATATATAACATTGACCTCCTCACGTCGCATGAGTGAGAAATTGAACCAAACAAACAACACGAAACAAACAAACAAGATGAATCAAACAAACAAAGAACAAAAACGAA
>NC_134886.1:18225562-18233062 GCF_041734735.1 Babylonia areolata | reverse complement strand
ACAGACAGAGAGATTGCTTTAAACGTTTATTGTTATTATCATAATGAATAGTAGTACCATCTTTTAAACAGCATTATTTACAGTTTCTCTTATTCTGCTAACTTTTATCTGTTCTAAATCATGTAATTTTTCTCTACATATTGGGTTTAAGACTTGTAAGATGGACTATTTGGTTCCAAACTTAAACTGGCATCCATTGTCATCGTCATCAGTGCGGCGGAAAGGGAAACAGAGTGTTGATGACGATACCAGCAACACTGTGCGACCAAGAACAGGAAAACAGCACAATCTTCGGCAGACACAGAGACAGACAGACAGGCAGACAGACAGACAAACACATGTTTGAGTGTGTGTGTGTGTGTGTGTGTGTGTGTGTGTGTGTGTGTGTGCATTTGACTTATATATACGATTTATTCCCTTGATGTTTTTATTAATGTATTGTTGTACAAAACCTTATGGTCTTAACGTGTGTGTGTGTGTGTGTGTGTGTGTGTGTGTGTGTGTGCGTGCGTGCGTGCGTGCGTGCGTGCGTGCGTGCACGCATGTCATTTTTAGTAATATATACCCTTTTTTCATTTGTAAATATTGTTGTGCAATACCATATTGTCTTAACATGAGTATGTGTGTGTGCGGAAGGGGAGCGGGGGAGGGGGGGGGGGTTAGTCTATCGTCAGCTATTGGGAATTCTTATTTGACTAGTTTTAATCTCATCTTATGTTGCGCATGATGATTTTATACTAGTGTTTACAACGAGCCTGTGATTGCACAACTTAATTTCTATGTGGATTAATCAAGTGTTTTTGATTTTGATTTGATTTGAACATACAGACGGGGCAGACTGACAGACAGAACAGTAGTAGAGACTGGTCATTCCCAGATTAAAAGCCTTCCCTCCTCCCCCCCCCCCCCCCCCCCTCCCCCAGGGGTCTACTACTGAAGCCTACCCTCAATGCTGCCGTCAAACAGAAGACCGCGGGATCACAACAGAAACAGTGTGACCAGGAAGCCATATTACCCTGGCTCTGTTCAAACTGTGCCGCTTTACAGAGTCTGTGGAAGTGTGATGACAGGTCGTGCCCCCTCCCCCTCTTGAGACCTCCCACCTCCCCCCTCTGTTTGAGTCTGTGTCTGTGTGAATGCCAGTGTGTGTGTGTGTGTGTGTGTGTGTGTGTGTGTGTGTGTGTGTGTGTGTCGCTGTGTGTGTGTGTGTGTGTGTGTGTGTGTGTGTGTGTGTGTGTGTGTGTGTGTGTGTGTTTGATATTAAGTGGATTTTTTCAACATATCTTTTTTGCCAAGAACATCACTTTTATTGTCGAGGGGTCTTTCACGTGTGCCGAGTACCCTCCGTTCTCCCGCAGACATACCCACCACCCCACACCTCCCCATCTCTCCCTGTCCTTTATCTTTTCTCCTCGTTGTTTCTGTTTTCTCCTCGTTGTTTCTGTTTTCTCCTTGTTGTTTCTGTTTTCTCCTTGTTGTTTCTGTTTTCTCCTTGTCGTTTCTGTTTTCTCCTTGTTGTTTCTTTTCTCCTTGTTGTTTCTGTTTTCTCCTTGTTGTTTCTGTTTTCTCCTTGTTGTTTCTGTTTTCTGCTGGTTGTTTCTGTTTTCTCCTTGTTCTTTTATCCTGGTTGTTTCTGTTTTATCCTTGTTGTTTCTGTTTTCTCCTGGTTGTTTCTGTTTTCTCCTTGTTGTTTCTGTTTTCTCCTGGTTGTTTCTGTTTTCTCCTGGTTGTTTCTGTTTTCTCCTTGTTGTTTCTGTTTTCTCCTTGTTGTTTTCTCCTGGTTGTTTCTGTTTTCTCCTTGTTATTTCTGTTTTCTCCTTGTTTTTGTTTTCTCCTGGTTGTTTCTGTTTTCTCCTTGTTGTTTCTGGTTTCTGTTTTCTCCTGGTTGTTTATGTTTTCTCCTTGTTGTTTCTGTTTTCTCCTTGTTGTTTTCTCCTGGTTGTTTCTGTTTTCTCCTGGTTGTTTCTGTTTTCACCTTGCTGTTTTCTCCTTGTTGTTTGTGTTTTCTCCTTGTTGTTTGTTTTCTCCTTGTTGTTTGTTTTCTCCTTGTTATTTATGTTTTCTCCTTGGTGATTCTGGTTTCTATTTTCTCCTTGTTTTTTTTCTGTTTTCTCCTGGTTCTTTTCTCCTTGTTGTTTCTGTTTTCTCTTTGTTGTTTCTGTTTTCTCCTTGTTGTTTCTCTTTTCTCCTTGTTTCTGTTTTCTCCTTGTTGTTTTCTCCTTTTTGTTTCTGTTTTCTCTTTGTTGTTTTCTCCTTGTTTCTGTTTTCCCCTTGTTGTTTTTTCCTTGTTGTTTCTGTTTTCTCCTGGTTGTTTCTGTTTTCTCCTGGTTGGTTATGTTTTCTCTTTGTTGTTTCTGTTTTCTCCTTGTTGTTTCTCTTTTCTCCTGGTTGTTTCTCTTTTCTCCTTGTTGTTTTCTACTTGTTGTTTCTGTTTTCTCCTGGTTGTTTTTGTTTTCTCAATGTTGTTTCTATTTTCTCCTTGTTGTGTCTGTTTTCTCCTTGTTGTTTGTTTTCTTCTTCTTGTTTTTTCTTTGTTATTTACGTTTTCTCCTTGTTGTTTCTGGTTTCTGTTTTCTCGTTGTTACTGTTTTCTCCTTGTTGTTTCTGTTCCTTGTTGTTTCTGTTTTCTCCTTGTTGTTTCTGTTTTCTCCTTGTTGTTTCTGTTTTCTCCTTGTTTTTTCTCCTTGTTGTTTTCTGTTTTCTCCTTTCTGTTTTCTCTCTTGACGTTTCTGTTTTCTCCTTGTTGTTTTCTCCTCCTTGTTTCTGTTTTCTCCTTGCTGTTTCTGTTTTCTCCGTTCTGTTTTCTCCTTGTTGTTTCTGTTTTCTCCTTGTTGTTTCTGATTTCTCCTGGTTGTTTCTCCTTGTTGTTTCTGTTTTCTCCTGGCTGTTTTCTCTCTTTGTTGTTTCTGTTTTCTTCCCTCGTAGCTACGTGACCCCAGGCAGGATATTTATCCGACCAATCATCAAGGATCCTATTTTACAGCCAACGCATTATCAGTATCACCCATAAACTGTTCCTTCACAACCCCTCTCTTCTTCGTCTTCCTCTCTACCATCCTCCTCTGTCTCTTCTTCATCTTTGTGAACAACATTTACGTTGTTGTTTGATGTGTGTGTGTGTGTGTGTGTGTGTGTGTGTGTGTGTGTGTGTGGAGGGGGTCGGAGGTGCGTTTGGTGTGTGTGTGTGTGTGTGTGTGTGTGTGTGTGTGTGTGTGTGTGTGTGTGTGTGTGTGTGAGGCTGTGGCTGTGGCTGTGGCTCCGTGTGTGTGTGTGTTTGTGGAGGGGGGGGGGGGGGGGGTAATGCGTGTGTATCTGTGTGTGTCTGTGTCTGCGTCTGTGTCTGTGTCTTTGTGTCTGTGTCTGTGTGTCTATGTATGTGTTTGTGTTTGGCTGTGTGTGTGTGTGTGTGTGTGTGTGTGTGTGTGTGTGTGTGTGTGTGTGTGTGTGTGTGTGTGTGTGTTTGTGTGCGCATGCTTGTGTGTGTGTGTATGTGCGCGCGTTTTGTTGTTGTTATGGTCGTCGTCTTCGTTGTCATTGCTATTCTTGAAGACATTAAGAGTGTGCGAAGGTGTCGATCAAAAAAGTAAATGGATAAAAGTGTATTTAAAAAGTTTATAATTTAAAGTTTCCGATTTGACTTTAAAACTACATTTACCTATAACGATCTGATAACGTCTAAATCAAAACTTTATAATATCTGAGACAGGGGAGAGCGAGAGAGCGAAAGAGAGAGTGTGAGTGAGAGAGATATATTGTGCATGTGTGTGCTAGTGTGTATGTTTGATTGTATGTGTGTGTGTGTGTGTGTGTGTGTGTGTGTGTGTGTGTGTGTGCGTGCGTGCGTGTGTACGTGCGTGTGTAAGTGCGCGTGTGCGTGTGTTGTGCCGTAACATGTGGATCAAGAGCACAGCTTTGAATGATTTCTTTTCAAATGCCCTTCAGCAGCCAGTCGGAATGGTGCAGCTAATCCAGACACAATTTCTCCATCAAACTGACAGAGAACGAGTCCCTGTGCTCCATCGTTTTGCAGTTTGTCCAGCCTTTTGACACAATCGACCCCAATCGATCTTCTGATCGAGTGGTTGTTGAGACCCTTGATCACAGTCACACATTCACGCCCCTGAGTACACAGGTGCGTCAGTGAACGAGCACACGCTCATCCACACACACACACACACACACACACACACACACACACACACACTGAAAATTAAATCAATTTCACGATCTGTTTTGTACAATTCGTACAACGTTAACAAAACAGACACAGAGAGCGACAAAAAAGACACAGAGAGAGACAGACAGACAGAGAAAGAGAGAGAACTAGGCAGACAGAGAGAGAGAGACAACGAGACAGACACACACACACACACACACACACACACACACACACACACACACACACACACACACACACACACACACAGATTGAGAGAGAGAGACAGAGACAGAGAGACAGAGATAGAAAGAGAGAGAGTGCTCCAGAATGGCTTGCCACAAACTGACTTTCCCAACTAAGGTTTTCATTCTGTCAAAAGAAATCGAAGTGATTACTACTTTCCGTGCTGCATGGCTTCATTTTAAATGTATCTGCCATCCTCTCATTTTTTGCTGCATCATTGCCTCTGTCGTTGTAAACAGTCCCAGCACTGGTACAGTTTCATCTCGGAAGAAATCGCTCGTGTTTCGCTCCGCTAAGCCTGTGATCGCGATCCTGAGAAGCGGTAAATTCAAACATATAACTTTTTTTTCTGGAATGGTTTTATTGATCAGGGGATATTTTAACCCTTTCACCGCCAAGCTCGCATTTATGCACAGGCGTGGTAGAGGACCCATGTCACTGAAAGGTGACCATTCCTTGGTCAGTTATCCATGAACCTACTGCTCTTAATGTTCGGTGGCAGGATAGGCCGTATTTTCTATACATCGCAGGGGGAATCCCCAGCTATTCTTAGCCACTGTCTTTTTCGTGTTTATACCACAAGGGAATTTTGTACTCTAAATTGACTGGCGGTGAAAGGGTTAAATGGTAAAGGTGGTGTTTGGTTTTGTTGGGGCTTTTTTTTTTTTTTTAATCGTGTGCTTCTTCTTCTTCTTTGTTCGTGGGCTGCAACTCCCACGTTCACTCGTATATACACGAGTGGGCTTTTACGTGCATGACCGTTTTTACCCCGCCATGTAGGCAGCCATACTCCGCTTTCGGGGGTATCTTCATTTGGTCCGATTTTCCTACACCGATCTTCTCTTGTAAGTTTACTGACTTGCATGACAATCAAGTAGAATTTTTCATGTGAAACGATGAACATAAAAAAATGAAAGGTTTGGTAGATTTGTACGGTCATCGGAGCCATGGATTCAAGGCAAGGCAAGAAGTTTATTCCATATACCCTCTGCCAGCATTGAAACGTTACGCATGAACGTCTTTGACACACACTGCACAGACAATCTGAGTGATGTCAAAAAGTAAGCAAACACAAAAAAAAGCTCACACGAGCAAACAAACACATATACATTCTCCCTTCGAAATAGACAATTTTATGTTCGCTATCAATGTACAATTTTTTTATTGGAATGAGACACGTATGTTCGAAACGAAGGCTTTAAATTTTAATAGTATGTTTGTACTTTTCTCAGAAATTAATGAGGAGCAGTTTAATGGCCTTTGGTCGGGTCACTGTGTCCAGGACTGGTCACAGGTAGGCGAGTCCCAGTCCTCCTCTTCTGCCGCTTTAACCTTCCCCAACCAAGGCAAGGTTTCCATTTACATGACACAGAGAGAGAGAGACAGAGAGAGAGAGAGAGAGAGAGAGAGAGAGAGAGAGAGAGAGAGAGAGAGAGAAACAGACAGACAGAGAGAGAGACAGAGAGACACAGAGAAACGAAGATAGAGACAGAGAGAGACAGAGAGACGAAGACAGACAGAGACAGAGAGAAACAGAGAGAGACAGACAGACAGAGACAGAGAGAGACAGGAACAGAGAGAGACGAAGACAGACAGAGACAGAGAGAAACAGAGAGAGACAGAGACAGACATACAGAGATAGGGACATAGAGTGACAGAGAGAGACAGACAGAGACACACAGAGAGAGATAGAGAGAGAGACAGAGACAGACAGAGACCGAGACCGAGAGAGACAGAGAGAAAGACAGAGAGAGACAGAGAGAGAAACATAGAGAGACAGACAGAGAGACAGAGACAGCGAGAGACAGAGAGGAGGCAGTGTCTGGGCTGGGCATAGGAAGGCAGTGAATTCATATCCACTATGTCCAGGGCTGTGCATAGGAAGGCAGTGAATTCATATCCACTGTGTCTAGGGCTGTGCATAGGAAGGCAGTGAATTCATATCCACTGTGTCTAGGGCTGGGCATAGGAAGGCAGTGAATTCATGTCCACTGTGTCTAGTGCTGGGCATAGGAAGGCAGTGAATTCATGTCCACTGTGTCTAGGGCTGGGCATAGGAAGGCAGTGAATTCATATCCACTGTGTCTAGGGCTGGGCATAGGAAGGCAGTGAATTCATATCCACTATGTCCAGGGCTGTGCATAGGAAGGCAGTGAATTCATATCCACTGTGTCTAGGGCTGTGCATAGGAAGGCAGTGAATTCATATCCACTGTGTCTAGGGCTGGGCATAGGAAGGCAGTGAATTCATATCCACTGTGTCTAGTGCTGGGCATAGGAAGGCAGTGAATTCATGTCCACTGTGTCTAGTGCTGGGCATAGGAAGGCAGTGAATTCATGTCCATTGTGTCTAGTGCTGTGCATAGGAAGGCAGTGAATTCATATCCACTGTGTCTAGGGCTGGGCATAGGAAGGCAGTGAATTCATGTCCACTGTGTCTAGTGCTGGGCATAGGAAGGCAGTGAATTCATGTCCACTGTGTCTAGGGCTGGGCATAGGAAGGCAGTGAATTCCTATCCACTGTGTTAAGGGCTCGGTATAGGAAAGCAGTGAATTCATATCCACTCTGGGTTGAGGAAGGCAATGAAGTCATGTCCACTGTGTCCGGGACTCGGCATGAAAAGTGGGGGCCTAATCCTCTCTTTCCGCCTCTGTTCATCTCCCCTAGCTGATGCCTGGTACCCTCTCACACCCAGGTGCATTGAGGAACATTGAACTGGAGTGATGGCCTAGAGGTAACGCGTCCGCCTAGGAAGCGAGAGAATCTGAGCGCGCTGGTTCGAATCACGGCTCAGCCGCCGATATTTTCTCCCCCTCCATTAGACCTTGAGTGGTGGTCTGGATGCTAGTCATTCGGATGAGACGATAAACCGAGGTCCCGTGTGCAGCAAGCACTTAGCGCAGGTAAAAGAACCCACGGCAACAAAAGGGTTGTTCCTGGCAAAATTCTGTAGAAAAATCCATTTCGCTAGGAAAAACAAATAAAACTGCACGCAGGAAAAAATAAAAAAAAATGGGTGGCGCTGTAGTGTAGCGACGCGCTCTCCCTGGGGAGAGCAGCCCGAATTTCACACAGAAAAATTTGTTGTGATAAAAAGA
>NC_134886.1:18208062-18218062 GCF_041734735.1 Babylonia areolata | reverse complement strand
CTATCTGAATAGAAAGAAAGAAAGAAAGAAATGTTAGATAGACAGGTCAATGAATAAATAAGTATTAACTGATTGATTAATTGATAAAGAAATAAATAGATAAACAAATAAATGAATAAGCTGAAATAAATAGATAAGTATAAATAGATGAATAAATGGAAACGAATAGATAAATAATTGAAAAAAAATATATAAATGAATAAATAGGTAAATAAATAAATCCAACTAATTAACAAGAGAGGCAAGGCCTTCAAGACTCACTTGTGATACACTTTAAAAAAAAACCAAGCTTTTTAGGTATTGAGTATAATTTCAAAATGTAATGTTTAAGATTGGAAAGATCAGTTTAAAGCAAATTAACTCCCCTAGCATTACAGAGTAATTTCCCTTTTTTACTATCTGCACCAAAACGTTTGCAAAATAAATAAAACTTCCATGCTTAGCAAAAGAAGTTCCTGTTTGAACAAAAAAATGATAATAATGACTGCTCTAGTTGTTGGGTCAGAATATCAGATCAAAGTGCCAAGTTTAGAGAATACAAAAAAAAAATGTAAATATAACAGTAAATGCAGTTTGCATATAATTAGGCTTCATTCTTTATTATTATTTTGTGTGTGTGTGTGTGTGTGTGCCCATCCCAGAGGTGCAATATTGTTTTAAACAAGATGACTGGAAAGAACTGAATTTTTCCTATTTTTATGCCAAATTTGGTGTCAACTGACAAAGTAGTTGCAGAGAAAATGTCAATGTTAAAGTTTACCACGGACACACACACACACACACACACAGACAACCGAACACCGGGTTAAAACATAAAATGGTAGTGGAAAAGGGGGGACATTGTCTGGCGAGTTTGTTGAAACAAACAAATCATGCGCGATGGAACGAAAGATGAATATCTGAATATTATGATGAATATAAAAAAAAGAGTAAGTATGACACTCTAAACAACTCTTTGCTCTCTCTCTCTCTCTCTCTCTCTCTCTCTCTCTCTCTCTCTCCAAATTACAACTTAAAGTAAATGTGGGTAAAGATAGTATTATGGTTTTTTTAGAAAAGGGTTTTTTTGGTGTTTTTTTAGCAAGTGTCGAGAGATGGTTCTATAATAATACAGAAATGAAAATTGTGAATTCATATAGATATCTGGGGGTTGTGTTTTCCACAAGACTTAGCTTTAGGTATTCATGTGAAGAATTAGCTAACAAAGCAAAACGAGCTGCTGTTTCTATCCTCTGTAAATTGCATAGATTCAAGAATTATTCATTTAAGTTGTTCTTAAAGTTATGTGATTCACAGATTCAACCAATGCTGCTTTATGGTGCAGATATATGGGGTTTAGATCAATCTTCTGCAGTAATAGAAAGTGTTCAGTTGTTTATGTTGAAAAACTACCTTGGAGTCAATATTAGAACACCAAAATGATTTAATCTATGGCGAATGGGGTCGTTTTCCTTTGACTATTAACTCTGCTGTTTGCTGTGATCGATACTGGTTGAAACTGACACAAATGGAAGAATATAGATTACCATTCAAGGCATATAAAATGCTGTTAAATCTGGCCAACAGGGGGGAAGAACAAACTGGGCGTCAAAAGTTCGAGATTTATTGAATATAAATGGCTTTTATTACGCATGGGATAATCAAGGAGTAGGCTGTGCATACTCTTTTTTAAGGGAGTTTAAGCAAAGACTGGTTGATAATAGGTGGCAGAACTGAGACTCTCACATGCACAACAGCAGCAGATTCATACATTATAGGAAATTTAAGACGTCATGTGAAGTTGAATGATACTTATCAATGGACTTGAATAGATATGTAAGGTATATTTTGACAAGATTCAGGTTTGGTTTATCCAATTTATTTGTACATCAATCAAGATATAATAAAGAAATCGACAAATGTGAAATGCAATGTCCCCAGTGTAAATCTGCTTTGGAAAATGAAGTCCATTTTGTTCTGTGTTGCCCTGCCCTTAATGACTTGAGACACAGTCTTATTCCGTCGAAATATTTCAATGATCCCAGTGATTGTAGACTAACGTTGTTACTGGCCTCGAAAAAAGAACAAAATATAAGAAATTTAGCTTCATATCTTTATAAAGCATTTAATCGAAGAGAGATTGTATTGTCATAACACTATATTTTCATTTGACAGTTTTTGATTATAATAGGCCTGTGAAGTACATATTTGAATATTCATACATTCATTTCTTAATTAGCTAGACACGTGGCTCAGTAGATAGTGATATGTCTTATTTGTTGTTGTTGTTGTTTGTTTGTTTGTTTTTATGTGGGATATTTGTGTCATCCATGGTATGCTTTTCAAAACGTGATTCATGTTCACACCCCTTCAAATGGGGCTTTGGCCTTACTGAATAAAATTATGTTCTGTTCTGGTCTGTTCTGTTCTCTCTCTCTCTCTCTCTCTCTCTCTCTCTCTCTCTCTCTCTCTCTCTCTCTGTCTCTCTCACTTTCATTCTCTCCATCCCTCTCACTCTCTCTCTCCCTCTCTCTCTCTGTCTCATTCTCTCCCTCCCTCTCTCCCTCCCGCTCTCTCTGTCTCTCTGTCTCTCTGTCTCTCTCTGTCTCCCTCTCTGTCTCTCTCTCTCTCTTCTCTCTCACTTTCTCTGTCTCTCTCTCTGTCTCTCTCTGTCTCTCTCTCTCTGTCTCCCTCTCTGTCTCTCTTACGGCAGAGAGACAGAGAGACACAGAGAGAGAAGATGAGACTTACACGGCAGATGTGTAAGTCGGCCAAAGTGCTAATATCTTCACCGTTGGAAAATAAAGATTCATTCATTCATTCATTCTCTGTCACCCTCTCCCTCTTTCTCTTTCTCTCCCTCTCTGTCTCTCTCTTCTCTCTCTGTGTCTCTCTGTCTCTCTATCACCCTCTCCCTCTTTCTCTTTCTCTCCCTCTCTGTCTCTCTCTGTCTCTCTCTCTCTATGTCTCTCTGTCACCCTCTTCCTCTGTCTGTCTGTCTGTCTGTCTGTCTGTCTGTCTGTCTGTCTGTCTGTCTGTCTGTCTGTCTGTCTGTCTCTCTCTCTCTCTCTCTCTCTCTCTCTCTCTCTCTCTCTCTGTCATTGCCGGATTCTGCAGATTTTCAGAAGATCAAAGTATGACCCCAACTTGAAGTCTATGCCGACTTGCTAACGTCAGAAAATCCCCTAAAAGCTTTCCACAAGCACACCACTTAGAGTCAGCCTTTGAAGCATATGGAACTGCATTGTGACCGCTACATCCAAGGTAATCACTTTTAATGCCTTTTCTTTCTATCACCCGCACATTTATATTATGAAATATGAAACAGAAGAGAGAGAAAATTAAAAGGTGGACCTGATTTGGATAACACTTTTTTTGTGTGTTTTTGTTTGTTTGTTTGTTTGATGTGTATGTGTCTTTTGTTGTTGGTGACGTTTTTGGGGTTTTGTTTTTTGTTTTGTTTTGTTTGTGTTATTTTTTGTCATTTTGGGTTTAATGTGTGTGTGTGTGTGTGTGTGTGTGTGTGTGTGTGTGTGTGTGTGTGTGTGTGTGTGTGTGTGTGTGTGTGTGTGTGTGTGTGTGTGTGTGTGTGTGTGTGTTTCTAATACTTAACCTGCAAGACGAGAATGATGGGCAAAAAATTAAAAAAAAAAAAAAAGAGTTGACATGGATTGAACGACATATTTCGGAACTGATCCTTCTGATGTTTTGTTCTGACTGAACTTGTCACACTGTGTTCTCTTCTCGTCCACTGCTTTGGAAATCTGAGGGTCCCGGGTTCGAATCTCGGTAACGGCGCCTGGTGGGTAAAGGTGAGATTTTTTCCGATCTCAAAGTCAAAATATGTGCAGGCCTGCTAGTGCCTGAACCCCCTTCCTGTGTATACGCAAGCAAAAGCACATATACGCACGTTAAAGATCCTGTAATTCATGTCAGCGGTCGATGGGTTATGGAAACAAGAACATACCCAGGATGCACACCCCCGAAAACGGAATATGGCTGCGGAAGTGACTGGCAGTCCTGGAGTGACTCTATGCGGGCAGGTGGACTGCAAGCAGCAGAAGGTGAAGCTGATTCGCCTCAGAACGACAAAAAAGAAGACGAAGATGAATCAGCATTGTGGAAAGATACGCCCGAGACAGCAGCCCACAAATTGCAGGACTGGAGGTGAAGCCAGGACAACAGACATCAAAGGAGACAGAAAACACGAAGAGAAAAAGACACACACACACACACACACACACACACGCGCGCGCGCGCGCGCACGCGCGCACACACACACACACGCACACACACACCACACACAACACACACACAACACACACACACACACACACACACACACACACACACACACACACGCACACACACACACACACACGCACGCACGCACGCACGCACGCACGCACGCACGCACACACACACACACACACACACACACATTATTGAGGAAACAGGAATAGGCACTTATCAGTCTGTTTTCATCCTACCCTCGTAAAGAAAACGTATAAACTAGGAAATACAAAAGAAAAAAAAAGGGGGAAAAATGTGGGGGGAAAATTCAGACACATTACATGGCAACAACAACAAGAACAAGAAGATGGCATAGAAAATACATAATTCTCCACAAGATAAAATAGTATGCATATGCATGAAGGAGAGAGGGGAGGAAGAAGGTAAGGAAGGAAGAGATACGAAGAAGGAGAGAGAGGAAAAACTGTTCAGAGAGGGAGAGAGAGGGAGGGAAGGAGGGAGGGGGGGAAGGAGATAGACGCATAGACAATGATATTGAGAATATGTTTTTCAATCTCAGTAATTTCAAGGATTCGTAGAACTTAGCTCTGACGCTAGATGTTTATGATATAGTCTTTTGAAGACACTGAGACTGGTGTTTATATTAAGTGTAGATGAAATAGTATTCCATAAATATCCACCAGACTTTGTGAGATTTGTTTTATAAAGATCAATTCTTGGCCGAGGCAAGGTTATTTTGTGTGTGTGACGGTGACTGTTTACTGGAACATTACTTATGAGAGAAGGTGGGGCATAAACTGATGATATTTTGAACATGAATATGGCTTTATTATATTTAAGTTTAAATTTCATTGGTAATATATCACGTTTTATGTAATCAGGAACAGATAAAGAGGAAGATTTTAGAATAACTAATTTAAGAACACGCCGTAAGAGTGGTTTTAGGATGTTGAATCCCAGACAGTTGAGGCATAGTTTCAATGTAGGCGCGGAAAAATATTTTCGAGTATGTAAATTTGAAAAATGTTTTTCCTTTAGAAAGATTCCTTTTTGGAAACAGATTTACATAACACTGATATGTGATCAGACCAAGTCAAGTTATTATCTATAATTACTCCAAGAACCCTGTGACTGTCGACTTCTTCAATGATTTTGCCACTTATATAAAGAGGTGTCTGGTTGAAATCAACAGGAATTTCGTTTTCTGTGGATGCAAATCCATGCGGTTCAGTTCGGATCAATCAATTAACTGATTAATACTTACCTGCAACGTTCTGGAAACTTCAGAGAGTTTAGAATCGTTAACGTGTAATGTCGTATCGTCAGCAAACAGTTCACAAAATGCAGTGATACAATCGATAAATAGAGAAACAGACAGACAGTCAGACAGGCAGACATACAGACACACAGACACACAGACAGACAGATAAAAACAGAGAGAGATTATACGTGCAATAATGAAAGAAACTAGTTCCATCAGTAACGTTGCTAACTTCACCAAAACCATTTTCCAAAATACAACGAATATGATACCCATTCAAAACATTCTAACTCATCCAGATTTCAGGAGCCACAAACTGCAAAACAGATTTACTGACCACTTATAAAAACAAGAACTGAAGAAAGTTAATCTTACAATTTCCGCACACCATATCTCGAGTTTCCTGAAAAGAAAGAAAGCAAGCTTATGAAGGCAAACATTCGCAAAAAAGGCCCTGTTGCATTAAAAGCAGGGACGAGAGAGGCAGAGAAGAAAAAAAAGCAATGAAAAATGAACATAAACAGGAGAAAGACAGAAGTAAGAAAAAAGCAGAATAAAGAAAGGAGTGGAAAGAAGGATAGAAAGAAAGGAGTGGAAAGAAGGATGGGAAGAAAGGAGTGGCAAGAAAGGAGTGGAAAGAAAGATGGAAAGAAAGGAGTGGAAAGAAGGATGGAAAGAAAGGAGTGGAAAGAAGGATGGAAAGAAAGGAGTGGAAAGAAAGGTATGGAAAGAAAGGAGTGGAAAGAAGGATGGAAAGAAAGGAGTGGAAAGAAGGATGGAAAGAAAGGAGTGGAAAGAAGTATGGATAGAAAGGAGTGGAAAGAAGAATGGAAAGAAATGAGTGGAAAGAAGGATGGGAAGAAATGAGTGGAAAGAAAAGAGTGGACAGAAAGGAGTGGCAGGAAAGGGGTGGAAAGAAAGGAGTGGAAAGAAGGAGTGGAAAGAAAGGAGTGGAAAGAAGGATGGAAAGAAAGGAGTGGAAAGAAGGATGGGAAGAAAGGGGCGGAAAGAAAGGAGTGGGGAGAAATGAGTGGAAAGAAGGATGGGAAGAAATGAGTGGAACGAAAAGAGTGGAAAGAAAGGAGTGGCAAGAAAGGGGTGGAAAGAAAGGAGTGGAAAGAAGGAGTGGAAAGAAAGGAGTGGAAAGAAGGAGTGGAGAGAAGGGTGGAAAGAAAGGAGTGGAAAGGAGTGGAAAGAAAGGGTGGAAAGAAGGGTGGAAAGAAATGAGTGGAAAGAAAGGATGGAAAGAAAGGAGTGGAGAGGAGATTTGAAATGAAGGAGTGGACAGAAAGGAGTGGAAAGAAGGGTGGAAAGATAGGAGTGGATAGAAAGGAGTGGGGAGAAGGATGGAAAGAAAGGAGTGGAAAGAAGGAGTGGAGAGAAAGAAGTGGAAAGGAGTGGAAAGAAAGGAGTGGAAAGAAGGATGGAAAGAAAGGAGTGGAAAGAAGGAGTGGAGAGAAGGGTGGAAAGAAAGGAGTGGAAAGAAGGGTGGAAAGATAGGAGTGGATAGAAAGAAGTGGGGAGAAGGATGGAAAGAAAGGAGTGGAAAGAAGGAGTGGAGAGAAAGAAGTGGAAAGGAGTGGAAGAAAGGAGTGGAAAGAAGGATGGGAAGAAAGGGGCGGAAAGAAAGGAGTGGGTGGAAAGGAGTGGAAAGAAGGATGGGAAGAAATGAGTGGAAAGAAAAGAGTGGAAAGAAAGGAGTGGAAAGAAGGAGTGGAGAGAAGTGTGGAAAGAAAGGAGTGGAAAGAAGGGTGGAAAGATAGGAGTGGATAGAAAGGATTGGGGAGAAGGATGGAAAGAAAGGAGTGGAAAGAAGGAGTGGAGAGAAAGAAGTGGAAAGGAGTGGAAAGAAAGGAGCGGAAAGAAGGATGAGAAGAAAGGGGCGGAAAGAAAGGAGTGGGGGGAAAGGAGTGGAAAGGATGGGAAGAAATGAGTGGAAAGAAAAGAGTGGAAAGAAAGGAGTGGCAAGAAAGGGGTGGAAAGAAAGGAGTGGAAAGAAGGAGTGGAAAGAAGGAGTGGAGAGGATATTTGAAAGAAAGGAGTGGAAAGAAGGGTAGAAAGACAGGAGTGGATAGAAAGGAGTGGAGAGAAGGATGGAAAGAAAGGAGTGGAAAGAAGGAGTGGAGAGAAAGGAGTGGAAAGAAAGGTGTGGAAAGAAGGATGGAAAGAAAGGAGTGGAGAGAAGGATGGAAAGAAAGGATGGAAAGAAGGAGTGGAGAGAAGGGTGGAAAGAAAGGAGTGGAAAGGAGTGGAAAGAAAGGATGGAGAGAAGGGTGGAAAGAAATGAGTGGAAAGAAAGGATGGAAAGAAAGGAGTGGAGAGAAGATTTGAAAGAAAGGAGTGGAAAGAAATGAGTGGAAAGAAGGGTGGAAAGATAGGAGTGGATAGAAAGGAGTGGGGAGAAGGATGGAAAGAAAGGAGTGGAAAGAAGGAGTGGAGAGAAAGAAGTGGAAAGGAGTGGAAAGAAAGGAGTGGAAAGAAGGATGGAAAGAGAGGAGTGGACAGAAAGGAGTGGAGAGAGGGATGGAAAGAAAGGAGTGGAAAGAAGGATGAAAAGAAAGGAGTGGAAAGAAAGGAGTGAAAAGAAGGATAGAAAGACAGGAGTGGAAAGAAAGGAGTGGAAAAGATGGAAAGAAAGGAGTGGAAAGAAGGATGGAAAGAAAGGAGTGGAAAGAAAGGAGTGGAAAGAAGGATGGAAAGAAAGGAGTGGAAAGAAAGGATGGAAAGAAAAGAAAGAAAGGAGTGGAAAGAAGGATGGGAAGAAAGGAGTGGAAAGAAAGGATAGAAAGAAAGGAGTGGAGAGAAGGGTGGAAAGAATGGAGTGAACATAGATAGAAACGAACGAAAGACAAACAAGAGGGAAACAGAAAGAACTAAACATTGACAGATGATTCATTAACAAGACGCACGTGTGTGTGTGTGTGTGTGTGTGTGTGTGTGTGTGTGTGTGTGTGTGTGTGTGTGTGTGTGTGTGTGTGTGTTTTCATTCTTCACAATTAAAAAAAAAGATTTTAAAGAGAGGGGCAGAGAAAGAGAGAGAATGAGTCAGAGAGAACGAGAGACAAACAGACAGGGAAAAAAACAAAACAAACAGAAGCAGAGACACAGAAACGTAATAACAAGCAGGCATAATATATCTACCCAGTCATCTGTGCCGTTTCATAAGCGTCACTCCCACGCCGCTCATTCCTATTCAGTCGACAGGGAACCATCGATGTTAGGTCGCCAGGAGGCCACACACCAGAGGAGACCCTGCGCTGCTGCCGAGCCTCATGGGTGGTGTTCAGTAAGGCACTTCATGACTTTGCAAACTGTTACTTCAATTCGGTCAGTATCAGTATCAGTAGCTCAAGGAGGCGTCACTGTGTTCGGTCAAATCCATATACGCTGCTCCACATCTGCCAAGCAGATGCCTGATCAGCAGCGTAACCCCAAAATGCAAAACTCACAACGAATTATATATGTTGTTGATGACAGTTGATCCACTTAAGCCGACTGACAGAACAGTTTGTTAGTATTGGTATTGTGTTGTATTCTATTGTATTGTACTGTACTGAAATTGATATTGCATTATAATATTATATATTTTGTTTCGTCACAACAGATTCCAATGTGTAAAATCCTGGCTGTTCTTCCTGTTACAGTGGATTTCTACCACATAATGTTGCCCAGAGGATAACATTTATGTTGTCATGGGTTCTTTTTCCTTGCGCCAAGTGTGCGCTCCGCAAGTTTTCTCTGTTTGTCGTCTCATTCACAATGACTAGATTTTCAGGTCAAACTTGGCAGAAAGGGTGAGACTGAGACTAGAACCCACACCTCCACACCCCCTTCCCCGGATACTGTGTGTGCAGATAAATGTCTTAACCATTCTACCACCTTCCGCCTATATCGTGACGCTGCAGTGTGGCATATTTTTGCGTGCATTACTGTTTTTACGTAGACACCCATACTAACGTTTTCGGGGGGACGTGATTGTTGGGTATGTCCTTGTTCCCATACGCGAGCGTTTGTGTATGTTTCTGTGTATTTAACTGTGCTTTCATATCTGTGAAACTGCATGTTTGGTGCATATCTGTTATGCATATGTGTGTGTATGTGTGAATGTGTGTCTGCATATTTTACATTTATTTGCTTGTTTATCATCATTGTTGTCTTTATTTATTTATTTATTTCAGTAGTAGTAGTAGTAGTAGTAGTAGTAGTAGTAGTCGTTTTGTTGTTGTTGTTGTTGTTTTCTTATTTTTGTAGGTTTTTTTTTATTTTTTTTATGTACGCTTATAGTTGACTTCATCAAGTTTTTGCGCCTTATACATATTAGTAATAGTCGTTCTTTTTTTAATGTATTTATCTATTATTTGTTCACCTTTTTTTTCTCAAGGCCTGACTAAGCGCGTTGGGTTACGCTGCTGGTCAGGCATCTGCTTGGCAGATGTGGTGTAGCGTATATGGATTTGTCCGAACGCAGTGAGGACTCCTTGAGCTACTGAAACTGAAACTGAAACG
>NC_134886.1:18185562-18198062 GCF_041734735.1 Babylonia areolata | reverse complement strand
AAAGACTACGCTCTCTTCAGTATCTCTTGCTCATGCTGGGATCGCTATTTGTTGTAACCATCGGCCTTGCGGAACAGAGCAGTGCCCATATAATGTGAAGCATTGTTTGTTTCAGGAGGGATGAGATCTCGGCCACCCATGGTGATATCCCAAGCGTGAAATGCTGAACTGTTGAGCTGCACAGACATAAAGCTATGAGCTGCTGAGCGAGCTACACAAACACAACGATCTAAACTGTTGAGCCACACAGAAGTAACGCTATGAAGATGTTTCCACACGGAAAAGAAACTACAATTGCGTAGCGTTTACATTTTTTACGAAAGAATTCAAGATTTCAGCACAAACAACGGAATTTTCCTGCACACATAATCGGAGATATTCAGTGGATTTTTGTTTTGATGTGTTTTTAGGTTTCAAAGACTGTCCCAAGGTGGTTTATTCACGTACAATGTCTGGAGAAATGAAATAAAATGTATCACGTATCCATGCATACAGTCTGAAACAGCCACTAGACTCTTCTTTGAGACAAAACTGAAAAAAAGGGAAAGATTTTCATTTTTCTTTTTATTTAAACTCAGCTCTCAGGACATACCGAAGAAACAGTGAGAATCATTTATATATAATCGAGATCTAACAAATGATTTTTAAATAGCTGTAACAAATATCTGAGCACTCAGTCTGAGACATACAACTGGTTCTTGTTTCAGGAGAGAAAAAAAAGAAATCTGAAAAAAACGATATTCACGTGTGTGCATTTTTTTTTTCAATACTAATTTAGTTGTCGGCACATAACAAAAAGTAATTATCAGATCATAACAAATGAAAAAGACATAAAATGAGTGATGTACACTGTCATCCGGGTGACTCGTCTTTGAAACAGAACTGAAAACAAAAACAAAAACAAAACAAAATAAAATTCATTGCTGTTATTGCTTATTACTTAACTCTCGGGAAATTACTGAAAAAAATATAATTTTCATTGGTACATATTCGAGATCTGGTCAGATGTATAACAAACTGTAACAAATAATTGTGTGCACAGTCTTGGACATCCAGCTGACCCTTCTCTGAGATCAAACTGTAAAAAATACCATATTCACGTGCTGTTTTTCAGTATCAAACTCTCGGCACATAAAAGAAGAAACAGTAATTGTGGACCAGTATCGAAAGAAGTAAAACTGAGAACCACTTCAGTAATTGTCGTTTTATACACACCTTATTTGGCCAAGTGACCCTTCTCTAGAAAGGGAAAAATAACTAGCAAAAGGTGACAAAAAAGAAAGAAAAAAAAACTCACGTGCTTTTTGTTTCAATATTAAACTCTCGGCACATTACAAAAGAAACAGTAATTGCTGTTTTTGACACACACACACACACACACACACACACACACACACACACACACACACACACACACACACACACACACACACACAACCAAAAGATAAACCAATCTTGAAACAACTCTTTTTTTTAAGGGGGAGGGGCGAGAAAAAAAAAAAAAACCCGGAAAGTGTCAGTGATTTTCACGGCCCCCACCAACATGGCGTCCTCCAGCCCCCCCTTCACCAACACCACCACACTGGCCACGCCCTCAGACATGGCCCGGAGCTCTGACGTGGACATCCAGCACATCATCCTCTACCTGACGCTGTCCTTCTTCAGCGTGCTGGGCGTGGTGGGCAACGCCATCGCCTTCTACATCTTCTTCAAGCGACGCAACAGCAGCACATCGGTCATCTTCATCCTGGCCCTGGCCGGGACTGACTTCGTCACCTGCCTCGTCACCGTGCCCTTCACCATGGTGTTTGAAGCCTTGCACTACCGGATGTACTACGACGGGCTGTGCAAGCTGTACATGTTCTTCGTCACCTCCACCATCCCCTTCTCCTCGCTCATCATGACGGGCATCGCCGTGGATCGCTACTTCTGCATCTGTCACCCCTTCCTGCACGTGCTCAACGTTCAGCGGGCCCGCCTGGCCGTGCTGTGCCTGGCCCTGCCGGCCTTCACCTTCGGCGTCATCACGGCCATGAGCTACGGGCTGTTCCTGGTGCAGGACTCGCTCCTCCTCAACGGGACCTTCCTCCTGGGCACCAACCTGACTCGGGAGGAGGTCCAGCCCCCGGCCCTCTTCCTCAACGTGTCCGACGTGCCCGGCGCCGTGCCCCCCGGGCACATGATCGACACGGACGTGGTGGTGGTGGGGGGGACCGGGAACGCCAGCGGAGGGTCGGGGGTGGTGGTGCCCGTGAGGGGGTACCGGCAGCTGGTGCAGAACGCGGAGTGCATCCGCAACACCTTCTACTTCAGTGAGCAGTTCCAGACGTGGTACCACTACACCTACACCTCCTGCTACCTCATGTGCTTCGTCATCGTCATGGCTCTCTACGTCCTCATCTACAAGGTGTGTGTGGGTGGGGGAGTGTGTCTATGTGTGTATGTATGTGTGTGTGTGTGTGCGTGTGTGTGTGTGTGTGTGTGTGTGTGTGTGTGTGTGTGTGTGTGCGTGTGTGTGTGTGTGTGTGTGTGTGTGTGTGTGTGTGTGTGTGTGTGTGTGTGTGTGTGTGTGTGTGTGCTGTGCTGTGCTGTGTTGTGTCGTGCCGTGTTATGCTTGCGGTTGTGATTGTGGCTATGTTGTATTGTCCTGTGATGTGCTCTCTTCTGTCATGTCGTGTCGTGTCACGTTGTGTCGTGTCCGTGTCTGTGACCTTGGCGTGGCTTGGCGTTTCGTGGATGCCTGCGTGCGCATGTGAAAGAACTGTGTTTGTGTTGTACACACAGACACACGCGCGCGCACGCACATACACAAACACACACACACAACAACAACAACAACAACACACACACACACGCACGCACGCACGCACTCACACACACACACACACACACACACACACACACACACACACACACACACACACACACACACACACACACATTTAACAAAACGAGTTGTCGTTTTATCCTCAGTATTATTGCCTTGTCTATATTGTATTTAACAACACAACCGCAGACGTATTCATATTTCTAGGTTTATTAATGGATGCCCTATTTTTCGGGTGAATCAATACCTGTGAATATGATGAATCAAACAACATTAAATGGAAGGGATATCAGGATCTCCAACTCACCGAATCGAAGGCCAATCAGCAAATTGCACGATAGCTTATCTCCCTGTCGTCAGCTTGGGGTGGTGTGAGTAAGTCAGCAAGTAATCCGACCCGACAGGAGATTGTCAGTGTCAGACTGTTTACTTACTTGCCTGACTTTTGACACATGACCAACAGACCTGAGGGAATCTGGTGAACACTTCTGTGCGGCCCTCGGGGACTCTTCACCGAGTCAAGGGAGAAGAAGCAGAACAAGAACAAGAACGCGAAGAAGAAGGAAAAAGTTTGTTGTTGATTTTGATATCCGTTCCCGCATCCAAGGAAGTTGTGATCGCAGTGCATCATAAACAAACGTGGACACGGTATACAGTTATGGAAACATGAAGAACCGAAAACGAAAATAATATATATGACACCTTCAAATTCGTAAAGTTGCTTCGGAGCTGTTTAAAGAAAAAGGAAGTGTGTGTGTGCACTTCCGGGACTACCTGCTGACGGAATTAGACACTGTTAGATTAGTGAGACCTTTATTTCATTTCAGACAGATACCGAGATTGCTGGTTCTAATCTCATTTGTGGGTTTCTTTTCTTTCTTTCTTTCTTTCTTTCTTTCTTTCTGCATCCTTCTGCACCCATGAATTTGGGTCACAAAGGTTCATTTATTTATTTACATATTTATCCATTGTCAATCTGTCCATTTATTTACATGTTTGTATGATTAATGGAAGGGATATCAAGGGTTTTTTCGGTTGTTTCTTTCTTTTCTTTTTTTTCTTGTTCTCAAGGTCTGACTAAGCGCGTTGGGTTACGCTGCTGGTCAGGCATCTGCTTGGCAGATGTGGTGTAGCGTATATGGATTTGTCCGAACGCAGTGACGCCTCCTTGAGCAACTGAAACTGAAACTTGTATGATAGTCAGTCATGTCTGAGTGTGACTATCAGAACAGCACAGTGGAGGCAACAGCTATCCCGACTTTCTGGGCTGGAATTTGATTATTAATGGACAGTGTCTTGCCCAAGTTAAATGCCCACTCTCTCGGCCTAGAGGGTTTTACTTTCAGGACAGTCGCCGTTGGTGTGGCCAAATAGCCCCCAAAGCCGCATCACTAATAGCCTGTGTAATCGTGCCTCCTAGTTTTTAGCGATTCACAGTCCTTCACAAAAGGACTGAACAGTAATTCGTACTACTTTATAACGTATGCATATATCTATCCATCTACCTTTATGTATCAACTATCTATCATATCTCTGTGTACGTGGCAGTCTGTTATGTTAGGACGCGCCATAATGGCCAAGTATATGTTCGTGTGTGTATATACCTATCAATCCATTTATCTACGTATGTATATATCTATCCATCTACCTTCATTTATCACCTATCGATTTATGTGTGTCTGTGACATTCCATCCTGTCAGAACGCGCCAAGAAGGCCAAGCTTATGTTTGTCTCAATATGCCTATCTACCCATTTTTTAATCTGTTATTAATCGGTGTATCAGTTAATAATCGGTGTATATATCCACAAACCTGTAGCCATCTATCATCTGTGTGTGTGTGTGTGTGTGTGTGTGTGTGTGTGTGTGTGTGTGTGTGTGTGTGTGCATAACAGTCCATCCTGTCCCGACGCGCCATGAAGGCCAAGCGACGCAAGAAGAACTACTACACCAGTGTGGCCAACACGGACAACGCGCACGCCCCGCCGCGCGGCAACACCGCGGCGCCGCCCGACCCCAAGAACCGAACACAGGCCGAAGGCGACACCGTGCTCAGCGAGCTCAACGGCAACAACGGCACCACCACCACCACCACCACCACCACCACCTCCACCACCGCCGCCGCCGCCCCGGCTACCACGATCCAGGCTCCTACCACAACCACCACTACCACCACCACCACGAGCACTACCACCACGATGACGACTGATGAAGATGATGGGGAAAACGTCACCACATCCACCAGCCTCATTGAACCGCAGCAGCCGGAGGAAGAAGAGGGGGAGGAGGGGGTGGTGGTGGAGGAGGAGGAGGAGGGGGAGGAGAGGTCTGGGGGCAAGAAGAGGGGTGTGGCTGCTGCCGGGGACGGGGAGGAGGGGGAGGAGGAGAAGAACGCCAAGAAGTCCAACGGAACGACCACTGCCGCTACAACAGCTGCTGCTGCTGGCGGAGAGAACGCAGGTACTGGCTGGTCATCATGATGATGGTGATGGTGATTATGGTGATGGTGATGGTCATCAAGATGATGATTATGATAGTAATGATGGTGATGGTGATGATGGTGATGGTGATGATGGTAATGATGGTGATGGTGATGGTGATTATGGTGATGGTGATGGTCATCACGATGATGATTATGATAGTAATGATGGTGATGGTGATGATGCTAATGATGGTGATGGTGATGGTGATGATGGTGATGGTGATGGTCATCATGATGATGATTATGATAGTAATGATGGTGATCATGGTGATGGTGATGATGGCGATGATGATGGACATGGTACTGTGCACTTCATGGTGCTGTGTCCTTCATGGTGTTGTGTCCTTCATGGTGTTGTGTCCTTCATGGTGTTGTGTCCTTCATGGGGTTGTGTCATTCATGGTGCTGTGTCCTTCATGGTGTTGTTCACTTCATGGTGCTGCGTCCTTCATGGTGCTGTGTCCTTCATGGTGTTGTGTCCTTCATGGTGCTGTGTCCTTCATGGTGCTGTGTCCTTCATGGTGCTGTGTCCTTCATGGTGCTGTGTCCTTCATGAGGTTGTGTCCTTCATGGTGTTGTGTCCTTCATGAGGTTGTGTCCTTCATGGTGTTGTTCACTACATGGTGCTGTGTCCTTCATGGTGTTGTTCACTTCATGGTGCTGCGTCCTTCATGGTGCTGTGTCCTTCATGGTGTTTTTCACTTCATGGTGTTGTTCACTTCATGGTGCTGTGTCCTTCATGGTGCTGTGTCCTTCATGGTGATGTGTCCTCTTCATGGTGCTGCGTCCTTCATGGTGCTGTGTCCTTCATGGTGTTTTTCACTTCATGGTGTTGTTCACTTCATGGTGCTGTGTCCTTCATGGTGCTGTGTCCTTCATGGTGCTGTGTCCTCTTCATGGTGCTGTGTCCTCTTCATGGTGTTGTTCACTTCATGGTGCTGTATCCTTCATGGTGTTGTTCACTTCCTGGCGCTGTGTCCTTCATGGCGCTGTGTCCTTCATGGTGCTGTTCACTTCATGGTGCTGTGTCCTTCATGGTGCTGTTCACTTCATGGTGCTGTTCACTTCATGGTGTTGTGTCCTTCATGGTGCTGTTCACTTCATGGTGCTGTTCACTTCATGGTGCTGTGTCCTTCATGGTGCTGTTCACTTCATGGTGCTGTGTCCTTCATGGTGCTGTTCACTTCATGGTGCTGTGTCCTTCATGGTGCTGTTCACTTCATGGTGCTGTGTCCTTCATGGTGCTGTTCACTTCATGGTGCTGTGTCCTTCATGGTGCTGTTCACTTCATGGTGCTGTGTCCTTCATGGTGCTGTTCACTTCATGGTGTTGTGTCCTGGGCAAAGACCCTATCCTCCGACTTTACTCACTCCCCCCACGTTGTGAATGACCACCTAGCCGGTCGGTAGAGGAAGGTTAAAACGGCGGAAGGAGAGGATTGGGCCCAGCCTTCCCGAGTCACAGACACAGTGGGTATGAATTCACTGCTCTACATGGCCGACGGAAAAGGCTATAGGACTTTAGCGTTATATTTAAGTTGTTGTTGCTGATAGTAAAGAATTGTAACTGTCACCATTTTACAAAGTTCACAACTTCAAGTCAATACCGCTTACGCTACCGATTCAGCTAGCACACAGATAAGTAAAACGCACATTGAAACAGACCCAGACTTGTCCTTAAACCGACCATTTCAATTGTGCACACAGCAGCAATGACAGAAGAAATGTGCAACTACAAATTAGCTTTCATTCAAGACTGGCATAGCCTCTTTAATCCTGAACGAGCCACACGGAACACTGTTGCTGTATTTCACCACCGCGGCCCCCCAATCCGTGTCTCTCACCTTGGTGAGAAAGTCCACATACCCCTCTACACCCACTACCTCCATCCCCTTTTTTTGTCTTTCTACATGAGTCCCTCTCACCTCTCACATTCATTCTACACCCACTCCTCGTGGATCCTTGTGGATCCTGACACCACCATTTAACATTCATTCTAGATCCACTCCTCGTGGATCCTTGTGGATCCTGACACCACCATTTAACATTCATTCTACACCCACTCCTCATGGATCCGTGTGGATCCTGACACCACCATTTAACATTCATTCTACACCCACTCCTCATGGATCCTTGTGGATCCTGACACCACCATTTAACATTCATTCTACACCCACTCCTCATGGATCCGTGTGGATCCTGACACCACCATTTAACATTCATTCTTCACCCACTCCTCATAGATCTTTGTGGATCCTGACACCACCATTTAACATTCATTCTACACCCACTCCTCATGGATCCTTGTGGATCCTGACACCACCATTTAACATTCATTCTACACCCACTCCTCATTGATCCTTGTGGATCCTGACACCACCATTTAACATTCATTCTACACCCACTCCTCGTGGATCCTTGTGGATCCTCACACCACCATTTAACATTCATTCTACAACCACTCCTCGTAGATCTTTGTGGATCCTGACACCACCATTTAGCATTCATTCTACAGCCACTCCTCATGGATCCTTGTGGATCCTGACACCACCATTTAACATTCATTCTACACCCACTCCTCGTGGATTCGTGTGGATCCTGACACCACCATTTAACCCCCTTAACCCTGGACATTTTGTAGCGCCGGCAGGCTTCCGTACCATAGGGGTGCCAAAAGAGTGCAGGAAATGTACTGATTTTTCTTCCACTTACGTGTGGACACATCTCAAAATGTTGCAAACATAAGTACCCTTTCTTTGCAGTTTATGCATTTGTTGGAATGTGAAAACCATTTCAAAACACTTAGGATGGCCGGTAGATGGCCATGCCTTTCTCCGGAGTTTGGCCAGAAAATCAAACTGAGCGTCTAGTCATTCATTCAGAAGAGAAGATAAACTGAGGTTCTTTGTGCAGCACGCACTTGGAGCATTGGAAAAGGAACTCATGACAACGAGAGTGTTGTCCTCTGGCAAAATTCTGTTGAAAAAAAACAAAACACTGATAGGTTTATAAATATACATACGTGCACTCGAGGCCTGACTATGCGCGTTCGGGTAGGCTGCTGGTCAGGCGTCTGCCTAACAGATGTAGTGTGGCCTGTTTGGATTTGTCCGAACGCAGTGACGCCTCCTTGAGAAACTGAAGCTGTTTTAACTCTACACTGACCTGTGTGTGGCAGCGGGGGATGCGGGCAGGGTGCCCAAACGTCGGGGCAGCGCCAACAGGGACCGTAACCTGTACGCCAACATCAAGACGGCCATGATGCTCTTCGTCGTCACCCTCGTCTTCATCGTCGCCTTTGCCCCTTCCTGCTTCATCGCTCATGGCATCATCCCCATGCAGGTCAGAGAGCGGCGTGTGTGTGTGTGTGTGTGTGTGTGTGTGTGTGTGTGTGTGTGTGTGTGTGTTTAAGAAGACGAATTCGTCAATGTCAATGAGAAGAAGAAGTAGAAGAAGAACAACAGCAACGTTCCTTTCAACGAAGAAGAAGCAGGAGAAGAAGAATTTTCCCAGTGAAAACATTTGAACCTGGATCTCTCTCTCTCTCTCTCTCTCTCTCTCTCTCTCTCTCTCTCTCTCTCTCTCTCTCTCTCTCTCTCTCTCTTTCTCTGTGTGTGTGTGTGTGTGTGTGTGTGTGTGTGTGTACAACACACGCACGCGCGCACACACGTGCACACGCAGGTACACACACACACACACACACACACACACACACACACACACAGAGGCACGCACACACACACGCAGGTACATACACACACACACGCATGCGCGCGCGCGCGCGCACGCACACACACCACAGAATTGACATATTCTCTATTAAGACTTTGAAAGATCAGCGTGTGTCATTTCCAGTATCAAACTGCTTTCTACGTGAAAAACCAAACATCAGGATAGAATGTGCCGAGGTTATATTTCTTCAGGTTGTTGAGGCATGACAAAAGTGTCATCGGCAAAGAAAGGATTATTGATATGTGTTGACTTCCTTGACATATATGCTGGGTTCTCTCTCAAGCTGCCAAATGTCACCGTATGAAAATATAACAATAGTAGTAAAGAAGAAGAACAACAACAACATTTTATCTTTGCTGTCTGTAGGTGTAAAAGTAGAATGCTGTACAGAAGTTTCTGCCGGGGACAGATTTGCTGCCGCGGGTTCTTTTAAGATGCGCAAAGTACGTGCTCGGTTGATGGTCTCATCTAAAGGACTAGCAACGAGACCTCCGCTCAAAAACCAGCGTGAGATGGAAGGGAGGGGTGGGGGGTAAAAGTTTCCAAGTCGGGCAAAATTCTTCTTGTGCTATTTTCGATGGTGGAGATGAATACGTTGAACGTGTACGTCAGTTTGGTGTTGAGTGTGTCGGACTTTTATTATGTTCTTTATTTCGTTCGCTAATTGCCCTGACGTCATACACTTCTTTTGACTTTTACGAGGTCTGTGACGTACATAGTCGATATGATCTTTTTTACACTGTGACAATAATTATTCTTAACGTCGTTTCAGATTTGCATGGATCGAGGAAGAGGAAGAATTGAATGAATTTGTTGTTTTAACGTTGTTTTGATCAACCCTGAAACGTCATGCTGCCAGTATCTCAGCTGCACTGAACTGGATAGGATGCGATCTTACATGTGCTGTGTTCTGTCTGCTTCAGATAAGATGTCCTGCGTCCTTGTCGCCATCTTCCATATACTGTCTATTGGCTGTATTGTGTTTCAACTGAACGTGTTTTATGTCATTGACGCGATCTTCCATGTGTTGTGTTCTGTTTCAGTTGAACGTGTTCTATGTCATTGACGCAGTCTTCTATGTGCTGTGTTCTATATGTTTCAGCTGAACGTGTTCTTCGTCATTGACGCAGTCTTCTATGTGCTGTGTTCTCTATGTTTCAGCTGAACGTGATCTATATCATTGACGCAATCTTCTATGTGCTGTGTTCTATATGTTTCGGTTGAACGTGATCTATACCATTGACGCAGTCTTCTATGTGTTGTGTTCTATATGTTTCGGCTGAACGTGATCTATATCATTGACGCAGTCTTCTATGTGCTGTGTTCTATATGTTTCAGCTGAACGTGATCTATATCATTGACGCAGTCTTCTATGTGCTGTGTTCTGCATGTTTCGGCTGAACGTGATCTATATCATTGACGCAGTCTTCTATGTGCTGTGTTCTATATGTTTCGGCTGAACGTGATCTATATCGTTGACGCAGTCTTCTATGTGCTGTGTTCTGTATGTTTCGGCTGAACGTGATCTATATCGTTGACGCAGTCTTCTATGTGCTGTGTTCTACATGTTTCGGCTGAACGTGATCTATATCGTTGACGCAGTCTTCTATGTGCTGTGTTCTATATGTTTCTGCTGAACGTGATCTATATCGTTGACGCAGTCTTCTATGTGCTGTGTTCTATATGTTTCAGCTGAACGTGTTCTACATGTACTTTGCCTACAACGTGGCCAACCCTTTCATCTACGCCTTCATGAACCAGTCGTTCAGAGAGGACCTCAAGAAACTTCTCAAACGCTCTTGAAAGATCCAGCCGCGGGCAGATGGTTTCATGATTCTGCCACGTCCACACCCCTCCCCACCTTTTGTGTCCCAAGCCATCGTCATCAGGAGTTGTTTCTCTCGATCAAGAGGTCGAGGGAGGGGGGAGGGGGGAGGGGGGAGTCTTGTGGCTTTTTTTTTTTTTTTTTTTTTTTTTTTTTGCTGCTCGGATACTTTGTCCAGTGTACTGTCCAGTCTACTGTTTGCGTAGTTTCTGTCTCGCTTTTGAACAGATGGCCTAACTAGCGGGTTGGGTTTATGTGCGAGTCAGGCATCTGCATGTTGTTTTCTGTCACGCATAGTTATGTGGAGTGACATCCGATGGGTCAGTCTGCTCGCTTTGACACCTCCTGAAAATGAAACTGATAAACTGGAGCAGAATGAACGACTTCGGTTAAAGGAAAGGTTGATGTTGGGTGTCTTTTGGTTCAAAGATCACGATTTCTTAGATTACCTGCACTACTGTTTGATACAGGTCATTATTTGGGAATCGGTCACCAAGGGCGAGAATGGACAAGGAAAAATTGCACAGTCAAGACAGAGCTATATTTAGCTTCAACGACACGCGCAGGCGCTGGCTGTGCCAATCAGAACACGGCTCTTTCTGTCAAGGTCGTTCGTAACGTTAAGGTCATCATAAACCTGCAACGTTGAGATTGCCGATGAAGCTGATTCATTTTATTGACATCACAGGATAGCAAGCTGGCGAAAGCACGACCACACGCTGACGTGAAGAGCATTGGATGTCATTGATACTGTTATTGATCTCTCCAGGAATAATGTGTTTTCGGGGGTAAAAAAAGTACGCTTGGTTGTTAAAACTGGTACATGTAACTGATGCGCATAGGTACACTGCGTCTTGAACGGATCTGAGAATGAAACAGCCGAAAAAGTTTATATATATATATATATATATATATATATATATATATATATATATATATATATATATATATATAATGTCATTGCGCTTACTGTCAGGGTTTGTAAATAAGGAACCGGAAAATGGAGTGCTTAATGATGCGTGTGCTTCTCCAGACGTTTTAGTTGACTGATTCCACAGCTTCTGTTCCAGAATGTCCGGTTCCACAGTGCATGTCCGGCTGCTCAGCTGATACAGTGTTACTACTATAATGATAATGAATTTTTTTTTGGTTATATTATTATTATTATCATCATCATATTCTTCTTCATCATCAGCAACAACAACAACATTATCATCATTATCATCATCATCGTCTTCATCTCTATTATTATTATTATTATTATTATTATTATTATTATTATTATTATTATTATTATTATTGCCATCATCATCATCATCATGTTGTTGTTTTTTTGTTTTGTTTTTAATTGTTGTTTTTGTTGGTGGTGGTGGTGGTGGTTGTGGTGGTGATATTGTTGTTATCATTATCATCATCATGATTATCATCATCATCATCATCATCATTATTATTTTTCTTATTGCTATTATAATTATTATCATGACATTTTGCTGCCTCACCATCTACACCATCATCAACATCATCATCATCATCATCATCATCATCATCATCATCATCATCATCATCATTCTAATTCTTATCATCATCGTCATCATCATTGTTATTAGTACCATCATCATCATTAATATTATTAGTG
>NC_134886.1:18168062-18180562 GCF_041734735.1 Babylonia areolata | reverse complement strand
GTGTATTGATAAGACTGCCGCTTAGGCATCTGCCATGTTGTTTTGTTGATGTTTTTGTTTATTGCTTTGTTTGTTTTTGTTCTTTTTGTCTGTTTTTTCTAGAGCGCGGGGCACATTAAATGATAACACAGAAATAAACCTCGCTGTGGTGACTGATATGCTGACAGAGTATTAATAATATTCTAACGATATTTCGAAAACCTGAACTTTGAGTGACTTAAGCACACTTACAATCGCTGTCATGACATTCGAAAGAAAGTATGTATATTAGGAATTTACTGATACAATATGATCTGTAACAATAATCCGTGGCAAAGAAAAATGTGCTTTGGGGTTGTGTGTGTGTCGGGGGGAGGTGGGGGTGTGTGTGAAAGAGAGAGACAGTGACAGAAAGAGAGACAGGGACAGAAAATGGTCAATTATTGGTAATTAAGTGCTTATAAATCAATATATATCTATATATACATATGAATGGTTTGATTAACCCGTCTATTAATTTGATTGTCGATTTTATTTTTAATTCTCAGACTAAATAAGATGAATAAGAGACAGTTTGTTGAAAAGACATTCAGGGAAACACATCAGTTGTCTGTCATTTTAATCATAAGCATGTCTTTGCAAACATACATTGGTTACTTAGTTGATTGATTGAATGCTTTTTTTGTTTGATCAGTTATTTTGTTGAATACTTATTGATTGATTTTTTTTTCTATTTTCTTCAATGTGCAGGTAATTCAATTAGTATTTCATGTGATTCAAACATATTCTAAAATATTTATTTATTTTGTATTTCTTACTATTCACTCACTCGCTCATTCAGTTATTTGTTACGCGCTAATGTATTTAGCTTTTATTTTTATGAAAGGAAAGAAGTTTAGTACAGTAGTTATCTAGTTATTTAATTGATAATGTAATTGCTTATTATTTTCTGTAAATTAAAAAAAAGAAACAGTTTTATTTTATTTATTTTTTTTTTATGAAAGGAAAGAAATTAGCACTGTAATTATCTAGTTATTTAATTGATAATGTATGTAATTAGTTGTTATCTTCTGAAAAAAAAAAAAAAAAAGAAGAAAGAAAAAAATCCACAAAGGCGTGAATTATTTGCCTTGTATTTCGTGGCATCGTAACTTCTTTTTTTAACTGCCACTCGTCCCCACCGTTATTTTATGCCAAGGGAGAGAATCTAGTGAGGAATAGGTTGATACCGATTATATCCCTTAAGCCATCTGATTCGGTTTTCTCTCTCTCTCTCTCTATCTCTCTTTTTCTTTTCTTTTTTTTTTCTTTTTTTTTTAATGGGAAATTGTACTTCTTTTTTTTTTTTTTTTCTTTTTTTTCATGTCAGAAGTCATGTTAGTGGTAAGATTAATTCCGACATGTTTGTGGATCAATAAAGGGTGTGTACCTGAGAATACAGTGTACAGCTGTTAACCATGACGAAAATATTGAATAGACCAAGAATAAATCAGTAAATGGATAGATAAATAGATAACTGTATAAAGAAAGAAAGAAGCTCATTGAACGGATCTGACATGCTTGCATTCAATAGGCTGACTAATTGCCACCACCATAATCATTATTTGATACTCATCATCATTAACAACATCGTCATCACATTATAAGCGCCATTATTATCATTGCCGTCGTCACCACCATCATCATCACTTTAATCCTTGTTGAGCTTATTTTTGGGTCATGACTATATCTATTACATACGTGGCTTCATTTTCTTCTCGGATAATGGCAGGAAAACTTGCTCCTCTTGACAAATGAAGCCAGTCGAAAAGAAATAAACAACAACAACAACAACAACAAAATGGACTGTCATGTTATTTAATGCTTTTTGCCTTTTGAGTTTGGTTATTATTTTGTTCGTTTTTTTTCTGTTTTGTTTATTTTTTCTTTCATTCCGCGTTCGGGATAAGATCGCTTAGTGTGTGTGTGTGTGTGTGTGTGTGTGTGTGTGATGGGAAGAGGGTGTGGGTGAATACAATATCCCACGTTCTACCTTTCGTCGTGGATATAACTCTGCCGGTGTGTGGGACCAGGGAAATGTGAACATCCAGTCGTGAATGTCCTGAGATCCCGTCGATCATATAGAATGAAAAAAATGCAGACGAAAAACAAGAAAACAAGAGAGGCAAGGCCTTCAAGACTCACTTGTGATAAAGTAAGTCCCCTAGCATTAATCACAGAGTAATTTCCCTTTTTTTACTATCTGCACCAAAACGTTTGCAAAATAAATAAAAATTCCATGCTTAGCAAAAGAAGTTCCTGTTTGAACAAAAAATGATAATAATGACTCTTTTTGTTGTGTCAGAATAAGAGGTCAAAGTGCCAAGTTTAGAGAATACAAAAAATATAAATATAACAGTAAATGCAGTTTGCATATAATTAGGCTTCTTTTTTTTTTCTTCTTCTTTTTTTTGTGCCCATCCCAGAGGTGCAATATTGTTTTAAACAAGATGACTGGAAAGAACTGAATTTTTCCTATTTTTATGCCTAATTTGGTGTCAGCTGACAAAGTATTTGCAGAGAAAATGTCAATGTTAAAGTTTACCACGGACACACACACACACACACACACACACACACACACACAACCGAACACCGGGTTAAAACATAGACTCACTTTGTTTACACAAGTTTTGTTGTTTATTCTTCCTTTTCGCGTCATGGAAGTCTTTTTTTTTTTAATATTCTTATTCTCTCTTATTCTTTTAATTTTTCCACACGTAGTTTTTGTGTTGTTTGTTTATTGTTTGTTGTTGTGTGTGTGTGTTGGAGCTCATGTACGTTTATATGTATTTGACTGTACTTTCATATCTGTGAAACTGCATGTTTGGTGCATTTCTGTTATGCATGTGTGGGTGTATGTGTGAATGTGTGTCGTCATATTTTACATTCATTCGCTTAATTATCACCATTGTTGTCTTATTTATTTATTTATTTATTTTTTATTATTATCATTTTATTAGTATTACTATTATTATTACTACTACCTTTTTCTATATTATAATTATTATTTATTTATTTATTTATTTATTTATGTAAGCTTATCTATTATTTATTTCCCCCCCCCCCCCCTTTTTTTTTTTTTTTTTTTTTTTTTTTTTTTTTTTTTTTCTCAAGGCCTGACAAAGCGCGTTGGGTTACGCTGCTGGTCAGGCATCTGCTTGGCAGATGTGGTGTAGCGTATATGGTTTGTCCGAGCGCAGTGACGCCTCCTTGAGCAACTGAAACTGAAACTGAAACTGTTGTTGTTTTGTTGTTTTTTTGTTGTTGTTTTTTTTTTTCGTTTGTTTCTTTCTTCTTTTTAAACTTCGCATGCTGAAACTGAATACATCATTGCAAATACTATAAGTTTGATTCCAATACTATTTTTCAAGGCAATTAGTTCGTGTGTCAAGTACTTGGTGTTTTGAACGTTTTGACCGGTTGGTTCGACTGTGATTGTTAGACGACGGGTGTTTTTGTAGGATTTGTTTAATGGAAAGATCTTGGTATAGGCAGATATAAGTTACATATATCAAGGGTTGGGATAATCAGTGATCACCTACTTTAAGTTGATTCATTTTTAATCATGTTCACTTATGTTTACATTTTATAGAATGAAATGCGTATTTGAACTTTTTCTGTAACCGAGAGTACTATCTGAACTAACTGGTGGATCTAATAAATCATCAAATTTTGTTTTCTTGTATAGTTGTTATTATGAACTTTATCAAATATTCCACCCATGCCATTTGTTTCACTGTGGTCACCATGGTGACAAGCTTGGTAGAGTGTTTGCACGATGTATTTTGCTGTTGCGCAATCTGTTTTGCAATTTTTTTTTATCGGTTTGTGTGTGTGTGTGTGTGTGTGTGTGTGTGTGTGTGTGTGTGTGTGTGTGTGTGTGTGTGTGTGTGTGTGTGTTGTTGTTGTTGTTGTTGTTGTTGTTGTTGTTGTTTGGTTTTTTCGTCAGTTCTACAAAGACCAAAAATTGTTTGGATCTTTTTTTTTTTTTTTTTTTTTTTCTTCTTCCTACTTAGGTGCAAGTTTTGTCAATTAGCAAACAAAACGGTTGGCGTTTTTTTCTTCTTCTTTTATTATCATGCTCTATTGAACGGAAAAAAAACGGGCAATGCATTTTATTGTTATTTCAACTGTCGACTTGGAAATTCATATACTTGGTTCCTTCCTTTTGATGCGGATCTTTTGGTTTGGAGCCGTAATCAGAGCAGGAGCCAGGAGGCAGAATGGTTAAGACACTTCGTCTGTCAGTACAGTGTCCGTGAGGGTGTGGGTTCGAATCCCGCTCTCGCATTTTCTCCCAAGTTTGACTAGAAACTCAAACTGAGTGTCTAGTCATTCGGAAGAGAAGATAAACCAAGGTCCCGTGTGCAGCACGCACTTGACGGATTTAGAAAAAAAAAACACAAAAAAACAAACAAACATCACAAGTGTTGTCTTCTGGTGGGATAATGTAAGAGAAACCCACTCTGATAGGTACACAAATATGCATACATGCACTCAAAGCGTTGGGTTATGCTGCTGGTCAAGCATCTGTCCTAGCAGATGTGGTGTAGCGTATATTGATTTTTTTCCGAACGCAACACCATGAGAAACTTAAAGTGAAAAACTAGGGCGATCTTAACAACGCTCTGTTTGCATAGCGTTAAGATTCTCCTTTGGAAAACTCTTGACGCTAAATGATTTTAGCACTGTTCAGACAGATTATGCAGCCCCAGCCCAGAACTACGTTTATCAATCATTCTTCAAGAACACTATGCGCCCACCAATCGTGACTGAAAAGGCGAAGAAGGAGAAGAAGAACACACACACACACACACACACACACACACGCGCGCGCGCGCGCGCGCGCACGCACCAGATAAACCAATCTTGAAACAACTTGTTTTTTAAAGGGGGAGGGGAGAAAAAAAACAACAACCGGAAAGTGTCAGTGATTTTCACGCCCCCCAACATGGCCTCCTCCAGCCCCCCCCCTTCACCAACACCACCACACTGGCCACGTCCTCTAACATGGCCCGGACCACACACACACACACACACACACACACACTGGAATCTTCCGATGAAAATACTGCTCGAAGAACACGATCAAAAAGAACAAAAGGGAACTAACGAGGTTTACGATATCATATCACTATTGTCCCTGGCTGTCAGTTTTAATACACATTATATTAATCTGCACAGATTCATGTCTGCTTGTTTCTACGGATGTATTTTGATGAATGTTCGTCTGCCGGTTTCTCAGCTTTTGATTGGGAAATTAACACACGATCTCTCTTTTAGCTGCGGAATCCAAAAAAAGAAAAAAAAGTTTCTTATTTTCACTGATAACATTAACCCGTTGCAACGACATGTTCAATTTCATGAGATGCTGCTGCTTATGTTTACACAGATGATTTTTTCACGAAAAAAAAAAAAAAAGACACAGAGAAAATAATGTGACACAGAGTTTAATAAATGTTCGTGTTTGAAATGAAAAGAGAAATTTTGAAATTGGAAAGAGTTTTCGTTTTTATTCGTTTTTCATTTTTAACTCTCTCCATACGAACGGCGAAAGAGACGACGTTAACAGGGTTTCACCCCAGTTACCATCATCAAAATATTGCAAGCGGAAGGCTCTTATACTGAAGAGGTGAATGTTGACAAAGAATACCACAATTCTGACGACGGAAGCTAAAGGTTGGGTCATTCAGACACCCACTGGACATCCGAGGGGTCTGTGTAGAGGAGAAGAGAGGACTGGCCGTACTGAGTGAGTTAAACAAAGAAAACCTCCCGATATCTCTATCTCTCTCTCGTACATACACATATGACGTTTTTTTGTTGGTGGTGTTGTTTTTAATTTGGTTTCTGTGGATAAAAATGGGATCAGTCCTAACGCTGTCTGCTGTACATGTTTAATTGCCGTTTGATAAAGTTTTACATTTATCTTCTTTTTTTTCTTTGTGTGTGTGTGTGTGTGTGTGTGTGTGTGTGTGTGTGTGTGTGTGTGTGTGTGTGTGTGTGTATTATCCTTTTAACAATTTACCGTGCTTTATGTTACCACCAACTGTCTTCAGATGTAATATATACGCCTGTGCTTTGATTTTTTTTTTTTTTTTTTTTCCATTTTTTTTGGTTTGTTTGCTTGTTTTGTTTGATTACTATTTTGTATGTAGGTTGTTGTTTTGTTGTTGTTGTTTTTGTTGTCTTTTTCTTAACTTCTTTCTTGATCAAATCAGTCAATGCAGCTTCAGCTCCTTGACGAAGGAAAATGAAATTGACCACGTCTCACTATTATTTTTTGCTTTGTGTGTGTGTGTGTGTGTGTGTGTGTGTGTGTGTGTGTGTGGGGGGTGTGCGTGCGTGCGTGCGAGCGCTCGCGCGCGCGCGTGTGTGTGCGTATGTGTATGTGAGTGTGTGTCGCATTGGATTGAAACACCTGTGACCAACCATACACTCTAAAACTTTCGATGTTGACACAGTTTTGTTTTTGTATTTTTGTTTGTTTGTTGTTGTTGTTGTTGTGTGTTTTCGTTTGTTTTGTTTTTATTGTTGGGTTCTGTTCTCAATCAGTATTGAATAGGGTAAGTACGCCTAATTACGAATAGTGTGTAATTACGGACGGTTCGTCTACCGCGCCACTCGAGTTCTCACCACACACATATACATTTCACAATTTAACTCTCTCCATACGAACGGCGAAAGAGACGACGTTAACAGCGTTTCACGCCAATTACCATCATCAAAATATTGCAAGCGGAAGGCTCTTATACTGAACAAAGAATACCACAATTCTGACGACGGAAGCTAAAAGTTGGGTCATTCAGACACCCACTGGACATCCGAGGGGTCTGTGTAGAGGAGAAGAGAGGACTGGCCGTACTGAGTGAGTTAACGTCTGCTTCGACCTCGTTCTGATACCTTAATGAATCGTCATTTCCAAGAGCCAGTCCACCAACATCAGCTATTTCCGGATCTTTCTGTGCTATCTTCTCTTCCCTCGTCACTGCCGAGAAAGTTTACAAATGTGCTTTCAAAATCCTAAAATCAAGCGAAGGAGGTAGTTGGAATTGAACTTTGACAAATAGCTGATTTGATCGGATATGTTGGATGAATTGTGCATTTCCAGTGCTGGGGGAATTTAAGAAAGCGTGATGGTGACAGATGAGAACGTAAGTTTGGACAGGAATCTCCAAATGGTCGTCTGCAACTATACCATTGGGTATTTTGACGTGAGACTATTTGCGAACGATGTTGCACAGTAACTGAGCGCGCGCGCAAGTGTGTGTATGTGTGTGTGTGTGTGTGTGTGTGTGTGTGTGTGTGTGTGTGTGTGTATGACCAAAACCAACATTACAACAGTCTGATGTGATTTTCCAATTATATGATAATTATGTCTAATGAGCTCAAGTTCTGCTTCTGTCTAATTGTCCGAATGTACCAAACCCGTAGTTCGCAAAAGACTTGCCCGTTCTTATTTACCTTAAGGTATCCCTGCTATTTCAACCGTTGAAGAAAAAGCAGATGAATTTGCCCTGGTGTAACCAATCGGAGAAAGCCTTCAAAAAGGGAAGAGTTAAATTTGACGATCGTACAGCCTGCTGTCTGTACAATACACACACGTTGAGCTGGTCGCTTCGACTGGATCGCTAGCAGTTAGTCCTACCTTCTGTGTATACTTCTGGGACACGAAGAGATAGCTCGGGGACATATTTCAGAGGTTTACGTGCCTTTGGATTTGGGTAGTTTGTTGTTGTTTAATGAAATTACCTTTATTATAATGACTTAATTATTTATCTGTTTATCTGTTTATTTATTCATTCATTTATATATTCAACGGTAGTAGTGGTAGCAGCAACAGCAGTAAAGGTAGTAGTAGTAGTAGTTGTTGTGTCATTATTGTTATCATAAGTATATTATCATTATATACATTTTGTCAGATTTTAACTCTTTTAGGCAATACGAACCGGCGAAATTGGAAAACAACGCTTTAAAGTGAACAATAAATCAGAAAGTCAAATAGTGAAAGTGCCCCCCTTTCTATTTTACAATATATTGACAAATTGATATTGGAATATAATGTATTACCACTGGCATTCATGACATAATTTCCACAATGGCGTCCTATGTATTAGTAAACCGTGTCCCCCGGCTAGTTCTCTTCATAGCATTTAACCTTCATCAAGATTAAACACATACACATGGGACATGGCTATTATTACGAACAGTAAGAGATTTTTTTTTTTTTCAAGTGAAACGTTGTATTGTATTGTATTACTCTTTTTTGTCACAACAGATTTCTCTGTGTGAAATTTAGGCTGCTCTCCCCAGGGAGAGCGCGTCGCTACACTGAGAGCGCCACCTTTTTTTCTTTTTTTTCCCCCCCGCCTGCAGATTTTTTATTTGTTTTCCTATCGAAGTGGATTTTTCTATATAATTTTGCCACGGACAACCCTTTTGTTGCCGTGGGTTCTTTTACTTGCGCTCAGTGCATGCTGCACACCGGACCTCGGTTTATCGACTCATCCGAATGTCTAGCGTCCAGACCACTACTCAAGTGGTCAGGTGGAGGGGGGAGAAAATAACTGGAGACTGTGCCGGGATACGAACCAGCGTGCTCAGATTCTCTCGCTTCCTAGGCGGACGTGTTATCTCTAGGCCATCACTCCACATGTGAAAATTGTTCCAGTATCGAAATGAAGAAGTTTTCGGTGAAAGCTATATATATTTTTTTAACTGCTGAAATTAGATTGTCATAATGATTGAATTCAGGCAAATCAACGCAGGAGCTCCACTTGTATAGCTACATGTTAAGCTGTTCCATTCTAGCTACAACCCCATCCTGTGTTATATATAATGGTGATTAAGTTTGTCATGAGGTTGAGGTTTTGGCACATGGATGCTCAAGTGTCGGCATATGTGTTTGTTCCAATATCAATTAAACATTTGTTTTGCTCTCTCTCTCTCTCTCTCTCTCTCTCTCTCTCTCTCTCTCTCTCTCTCTCTGTCTGTCTCTCTGTGTGTGTGTCTGTCTGTCTGTCTGTCTCCTTCCCTCTCTCTCTGTCTGTCTGTCTGTCTGTATGTCTGTCTGTCTGTCTGTCTGTTTGTCTGTCTGTCTCCTTCCCTCTCTCTCTCTCTCTCTCTCTCTCTGTCTGTCTATCTGTGTGTGTGTGTGTGTGTGTGTGTGTGTGTCTGTGTGTCTGTGTGCGTCTGTGTGTGTGTGTGTCTGTCTCTGTCTCTCTCTCTCTCTCTGTCTCTGTCTCTTTGTCTCTGTCTCTGTCTCTGTCTCTGTCTCTCTCTCTCTCTCTCTCTCTCTCTCTCTCTCTCTCTCTCTCTCTCTCTGTATATTATGTTCTTGTTTACCTCTCAAAGCGAATGTTCGTGTACATACTTCTGTTACCCAGTTATTGTTAATATTTTGTTGTAGTGCGTAAACTATTACTTTGCTTCATACGGCGAATGCCACATAGCTTGCTGGTGTTATCCAACAGAACACACTGCTCAAATTGTTGTGGATGATGAGTCGAGGATGTATGTGGGGAGGGGGATTGGGGGGGGGGGGTTGGGCGGGACAGGGGGAGTTATCGTCATTGTGTAAATCGAAATCAAGACAAGATTTTTTTTTTTTTTTTTTTTTTTTTTTAATGTCTACAGCTTTTAAGCTGTCATACAATTGTGACGTATCCAACGGGTTTTTTTCTCTCTTTTTATCATTATCTACTTTTATTTTAAGTCCACCATGCCCCCCCCCCTCCTCACCCACCCTTCCTCCCAACCACTACACACCCCTCTATCTCCAACCCCCGAAATTGTCACAGTATGAATGTAACTTTGATTTTTTAACTCTGTGTGTGTGTGTGTGTGTGTGTGTGTGTGTGTGATTATTTATGCTCGAGCCTGCAAATACATGCTTTATGTAGTAAGTGAACTTTATTGAACTATGTTGATTGATACTACGCAGTGGAATATCACTGAATTATTTGTAGTTTTTTTTGTTTTGTTTTGTTTTTTGATTGTTTTTGTTGTTGTTGTTGTTTCCGTTGTTGATCACCAAAAGCCCCGAGTATTTCAGGCGAGTTGAATATCAATGTTAGTGTATGCTGCTTTGATGGCCAAGATCACACTTAAAATTCCACTTTTTTTTTTTCCATCGTTCCCTTTGCCATGCTCGATTTTTTGCTTATATAAAAATTAATGTATGTATGTGCTCGATCTTTAAGAAAGCATTTGTACATCACCACGAGTTCAGTGCATGTTGTTGTTGTTTTTTAATGTGTAACTGAGTTCCACTGTTTTTTTTTCGTGTTTATTTGTTTTGTCGTTGTTGTTTTGTGTGTGCGTATATTGTTGTTGTTTTTTTCCCCGCAGAACGTGTATATGTTTTTGGTGTGAATTTGGGGGTGGTTTTGTGGTGGGTAAGGGAGGGGGGTAATGTATGAATTTGTTGTGTGAATTTGGGGGTGGTTTTGTGGTGGGTAAGGGGGGTGGGGGTAATGTATGAATTTGATGTGTGAATTTGGGGGTGGTTTTGGTGGCGGTAAAAGAGGGGGTAATGTATGAATTTTTGGGGTGTGAATTTGGGGATGGGTAATGGGGGGTAAAGTATGAGGTTTTTGGAGTGAACTTGGGGGTGGTTTTGGTGGTGGGTACGAGAGGGGTAATGTATGAATTTGTGTGGATTTGGGGGTGGTTTCAGTGGTGGGTAAGGGAGGGCGGTCACGCATGAATTTGATGTGTGAATTTGGAGGTGGTTTTGGTGGTGGGTACGGGAGGGGGGGGGGGGCGGTGGGGGGTAATGTATGAATTTGATGTGTGAATTTGGAGGTGAGTTTGGTGGTGGTAATGGAGGGGGTAATGTATGTGTTTTTGGTGCGAATTTGGAGGTGGTTTTGGTGGTGGGTAAGGGAGGGTGTGGGGGTGGGGGGTAATGTATGAGTTTGTTTGTGTGAATTTGGGGGTGGTTTTGGTGGTGGGTAAGAGAAGGGTGTAATGTATGAATTTGATGTGTGAATTTGGAGGTGGTTTTGGTGGTGGTAATGGAGGGGGTAATGTATGTGTTTTTGGTGTGAATTTGGAGGCGAGTTTGGTGGTGGTAATGGAGGGGGTAATGTATGTGTTTTTGGTGCGAATTTGGAGGTGGTTTTGGTGGTGGGTAAGGGAGGGGGTTGGGGGGGTAATGTATGTGTTTTTGGTGCGAATTGGGAGGTGGTTTTGGTGGTGGGTAAGGGAAGGGTGTAATGTATGAATTTGATGTGTGAATTTGGAGGTGGTTTTGGTGGTGGTAATGGAGGGGGTAATGTATGTGTTTTGGGTGTGAATTTGGGGGTGGTTTTGGTGGTGGGTAAGGAGGAGAGGGGGGGGGATGTATTTGTTTTGTTAGTGTGAATTTGGGGGTTCGAAGAGTTAAGTATTGCCTCGTAATGCCATTGTATGTACATAATTATTATCGATGTGAAAGACCGATAATTATGAGGAACGATCACTGTACTTAGTGAGTGGCGACGATCGTTCTCCCATGCTGTTCTGGGTGGCTGGTTGCTGCTGAATGTGATGCTTGCTGTTTTTACGTTGGACGCCTTGACGCTTCCGTCGGTGTGGCATCTGTAACTTTAGATGATGATGATGATGATGATCACCTCATCGTGTGTTGTCCATGTTTTGATAACGATGATGTGTATTAAGACGATGATGAAGAATGATGATCATGTTCGTTCATGATTATCATGATCCTGTTGATGACAGGGCTCTTGTAACCACCAAAAAAAAAAAAATCTATTTTATTGTGTGTTGTCGATGTTTGATGATAATGTTGTTGTTTACCTGTCTTTGTCTATGGCTCTGTCTCTCTCCCCTGTCTCTCTGTCTCTGTCTATGTCTGACTCTTTATGTCTCTGTCTCTGTCTGTCTGTCTGTCTGTCTGTCTGTCTCTCTCTCTCTCTCTCTCTCTCTCTCTCTCTCTCTCTCTCTCTCTCTCTGCGTCGCTGTCTCTCTCTGTCTGTCTGTCTGTCTGTCTGCCTCTCTCTGTCTCTGTCTCTGTCTGTCTGTCTGTCTCTCTCTCTCTCCCTCTCTCCCCCCCCCCTTCTCTCTCTCCCCCTCTATATCTCTCTTCCCCCCCCCCCTCTCTCTCTCTCTCTCTCTCTCTCTCTCTCTCTCTCTCTGTCTCTCTCTCTCTCAGTCAGCCAGTCCACAGGTGTGTAATAAAATGATGTAACAGCGTTCATGCGGATTGTACAGTTGTCAAATGTGTGGATCTGTTTGGAAAATACATTCTCAAGTCAATTTCTGTATCGGTTTTAAATGTGTGTGTGCGTGTGTGTGTGTATGTGTGTGTGTGTGTGTGTGTGTGTGTGTGTGTGTGTGTGTGTGTGTGTGTGTGTGTGTGTGTGTGTGTATCTATCTATCTCCTTTTCTTCTTCTCGTCTTCGATATATTTTCCTTTTATATTTCTCTTGTGTTTTCACCTCTTTTCTTCCCTTCTTTATTATTATTATTATTAT
>NC_134886.1:18150562-18163062 GCF_041734735.1 Babylonia areolata | reverse complement strand
CACGCACTGCACACACACACACACACACACACACGTTTGAACAGAAGCTGTATATCACATGTGGATGGGACTGATGACTAGATCTTTTGGTAGATGGTTTTTGGTTGCACAATTCTATTTATCACACTGGATTTGGTCGAGAGACAGGGCATTGACTGCTTTGGGGGAAAGCTATTGGCGAAGCGATTGGTTTTCGTTCTTATACTTCTGTACCGTCAACCAGAGGGGAGCATCTTGAAAATCCCAAAAGCTGGATGTGATTCGTCCTGGCTGATTGATTTTGCTTTTTTGAGAAGCCGCTTATAATAGATGTCTTCTAGAGACGGTAGATCAGCCCCGGTAATCTTGGTGGCAGTTTTTACGATTCTGTTAAGGGCTGCAACTTCTGCCTTCGAAATGTTTCCGTACCATACAGTAATAGCGAAGGTTAGCACACTTTCAATGACTGCTCCGTAGAAATCAACCATGATTTATTTTTTTTTAATTCCGAACTTTTTGAGGCGCCGAATAAAGTACAGGCGCTGTTGTGCTTTCTTAACAAATTTTTCCGTATTTTTCTCCCATTTCAAATCGTTGGAAATGATCAGTCCGAGAAATTTAAAGTTGCTGATGATCTCTACTTGCTTGTCTTCAATAACAAGTGGTAAGGGGTCAGATCTAGTCTTCCTGAAATCTCGAATTAATTCTATGGTTTTTGATACGTTGAGTTCTGTTTTGATCACACCAGCTGACAAGTTCATGAACTTCTTCCCTATATTTTTGACTTATCACTGTTCGTAATCAGCCCTTCTCGAGTAGTATTGCCTGCAAACGTGACCATGGTGTTACATTCATTTTGAGATACTCAGTCATGTGTGAATAGTGAGTACAACAGTGGGGATAGAACACATCCCTGTGGGGTACCTATGTTGAGAATGCATGTGAAGGAAGTGAGGTCACCAACTTTAACAACTTGCGGTCTGCATCTTAGAAAATTTAGGATCCATGCACAAATTGATTCAGGCAGCGAGAGGTCTTTCAGTTTAAAATATTGTCAATGAAAAGGATCCTGGCATAGCTGTTAGGATTTTGGCATAGCTGTTGGGATTTTGTATATGTATTTGTCCGAACGCAGTGACGCCTCCTTGAGAAACTGAACTGACCTGTGAAAGCTTTCAAGCCACAACCGGGTTGGAAACAGAGGGATCTAGCTTAGCGCCGGTGTATAACCTGAAAATGACCCCCAGTACGGTAGTGAGGCAGGCCGAAACAGTCCCCTTGGACTCATTTCAGGACAGGTCTTATTTTTTTACTCCGCCTCCTGCCCCAGTTTGACTCCAACCTTCTTCAAATTCTTCAAATGTGAAATCTTTATTTTGCGAAGGAAAAAAAATGTGCATTTTAGAAATCGCGTATCGTACCACTAACATGGCAAGATGCCAAAAATATCTTTAGAGTCTTTCTGGGCTGATTCCCGATAACCCCCTCCCAAACCACATCCCATTATCCTCTTCCATCCAACGACTGAGCAGTACAATAAAACGCTTCATTAAAGACGAAAAAATACGCACTTTGCAAAGGAGCTCGATAGAACTGGAATGACTCCATGGGATGTCCGGAGTTATTTATCACCTCGATAGAACTGGAATGACTCCATTAGATGTCTGGGATTATTTATCATCTCGGTAGAATTAGAATGACTCCATGAGTGTGTCCGGAGTTATTTATCACCTCGATAGAACTGGAATGACTCCATGGGATGTCCGGAGTTATTTATCACCTCGATAGAACTGGAATGACTCCATTAGATGTCTGGGATTATTTATCATCTCGGTAGAATTAGAATGACTCCATGAGATTTCCGGAATTATTTATCATCTCGGTAGAATTAGAATGACTCCATGAGATTTCCGGAAATATTTATTAGCTCCATAGAACTGATATGACTCCATTAGATGTCCAGAGTTATTTATCACCTCCATAGTACTGGAATGACTCCATGAGATGTCCGGAGTTATTTATCGGCTCAACAGAACCAGAATGACTCCATGAGATGTCCGGAGTTATATATCGGCTCAATAGAACTGGAATGACTCCATGAATGTGTCCGGAGTTATTTATCACCTCGATAGAACTGGAATGATTCCATGAATGTGTCCAGAGTTATTTATCACCTCGATAGAACTGGAAAGACTCCATGAGATGTCCAGAGTTATTTGTCACCTCGATAGAAATGGAATGACTCCATGAGTGTGTCCGGAGTTATTTATTAGCTCCATAGAACTGGAATGACTCCATTAGATGTCCAGAGTTATTTATCACCTCCATAGAACTGGAATGACTCCATGAGTGTGTCCGGAGTTATTTATCACCTCGATAGAACTGGAATGACTCCATTAGATGTCTGGGGTTATTTATCATCTCGGTAAAATCAGAATGACTCCATGAAATGTCCGGAGTTATTTATCATCTCGGTAGAACTGAAATGATTCCATGTGTGTGTCCGGAGTTATTTATTAGCTCCATAGAACTGGAATGACTCCATTAGATGTCCAGAGTTATTTATCACCTCCATAGAACTGGAATGACTCCATTAGATGTCCGGAGATATTTATCCCCTCAATAGACTGGAATTGACTCCATTAGATTGTCCGGAGTTATCTATCGGCTCAATAGAACTAGAATGACTCCATTAGATGTCCGGAGTTATCTATCGGCCTCAATAGAACTAGAATGACTACATGCGAGTCCGAGGAGTTCTCTATCTGCTCAATGGACTAGAATGACTCCATGAGATGTCCGGGAGTTATATATCGGCTCAATCGAACTAGGATGACTCCATTGGAGATGTCCCGGAATTATCTATCTGCTCATAGAACTAGAATGACTACATTGAGATGTCCGAGTTATCTATCGTCTCAATAGAACTAGAATGACTAATGCGATGTCCGGAATTATCTATCGGCTCAATAGAACTAGAATGCTCATGGGATGGTCCGGAGGTTATATTATCACCTTCGATAGAACATGGAATGACTCCCATGAATGTGTCCGGAGTTCTATATCACCTCGATAGAACTGGCATGCTCCATACTAGTGTCCGGATTATTTATCACCTCGATAGAACTGGAATGGACTCCATTAGATGTCTAGGGGTTATTTATCATCTCGGTAAAATCAGAAGAATGGACTCCATGAAATGTCCGGAGTTATTTATCATCTCTTAGAACTGAAACTGATTCCATGTGTGTGTCCGGGAGATATTTATTAGCTCCATAGAACTGGACTGACTCCATTAGATGATACCCAGAGTTATTATATCATCCTCCAAAGAACTGGATGACTCCATTAGATTGTCCGGAGATTTTCATCACCTCCAATAGAACTAGAATGACTCCATGGATGACGGAGTTATCATATCTGCTCATAGAACTAGAATGACTCCATGAGATGTCCGGAGTTATCTATCTGCTCAATAGAACTAGAATGACTCCATGAGATGTCCGGAGTTATCTATCTGCTCAATAGAACTAGAATGACTCCATGAGATGTCCGGAGTTATCTATCGGCTCAATAGAACTAGAATGACTACATGAGATGTCCGGAATTATCTATCGGCTCAATAGAACTAGAATGACTACATGAGATGTTCGGAGTTATCTATCGGCTCAATAGAACTAGAATGACTACATGAGATGTTCGGAGTTATCTATCGGCTCAATAGAACTAGAATGACTACATGAGATGTTCGGAGTTATCTATCGGCTCAATAGAACTAGAATGACTACATGAGATGTTCGGAGTTATCTATCGGCTCAATAGAACTAGAATGACTACATGAGATGTTCGGAGTTATCTATCGGCTCAATAGAACTAGAATGACTACATGAGATGTTCGGAGTTATCTATCGGCTCAATAGAACTAGAATGACTACATGAGATGTTCGGAGTTATCTATCGGCTCAATAGAACTAGAATGACTACATGAGATGTTCGGAGTTATCTATCGGCCTCGATAGAACTGGAATGACTCCATGAATGTGTCCGGAGGTACTTTATCACCTCGATAGAACTGGAATGACTCCATGAGTGTGTTCCGGAGTTTTTATCACCTCGATAGAACTGGAATCACTCCATTAGATGTCCGGATTATTTTCTTCTCGTAGAATAGAATGACTCCATGAAGATTCCGAAATATTTAATAGCTCCATAGAACTGATATGACTCCTTAGATGTCCTGAGTTATTTATCACCTCCATAGTACTGGAATGACCTCCACAGGAATGTCCCGGAGTATTATCACCTCCATAAACGGAATGACTCCAAGAGATTCCGAGTTATCTATCGCTCAATAGAAACTAAATTACTACATGAGATGTCCGAGTTAGCTATCGCCTCAATAGAACTAGATGGACTAACATGAATGTCCGAGTTAAGCTATCTGCTCAATAGACCTCGAATGACTACTGAAATGTCCGGAAGTTATATAGTCTGCTCAATAGAACAAGATGCATCCAATGAGAGTCTTCGGAGTTAGCTATCTGCTCAATAGAACTAGAATGGACTACATGTGATTCCGGAGTTATCAATCGCTCAATAGAACTAGAATGATACATGAATGTCCGTAGTTATATATCGCTCAATAGAACTAATAGATACAGTTAGTTCAGGCCAACGTTAATGTTCCAAAATGAATACCCCCTTTTTCGGTATGGGGGGGGCGGTTCTAGTCTCAATCACTAATCGCACTCGCAGTTTATGATGTGAAGTCAAAGGCAGTGCCCCAGAATGACTGTAGGAGTGAAAAAAGATACCAATCCAAACTATGAGATTTTCGGACAGAGACTGTCGCACCCAGCTGACTCACCCCTCACCCTCCAGACCCCCCCCCCCCCCGGCGTCCCCCCCCCCTCCCCACCCCACACACACACACACACATCCATACCCACACACACTACCACCACCACCCAAACCAGGGTGTTCACTGCACGATCCACGTGCTTGATACGGGGCTTTGGCTGTCATGGGATCAAGGAGCGCCCTCTGGCGGTGCTTGTTCGGCAGCGGCATTAATCCGCGACTTCTCTTTGAGGCAGGGCGGACTTTGGTGTGTGTGTGAAGCGTAAGTGTCTGTTTTTGTGCTTCGTTTTGTGGTGCTATAGTGCCGTAGTCGTGGTCGTAGTCACAGCAGTTGTAGAAGGAAGAAGAGGAGGAGTAGTGGTACTGTAAGTATCACTTCAAAATTCAAATTGGGCCAGGCGCATTGCCACAACGAAGACATCGTCCTGAGCTCGGAACACATGGTTGTCAAACTGATATTGGAAATACTGATGACGATGACACGAACTGAAAAGCGTATTGTATTGTGCTGTGTTGTAGTTGTATTGTATTGCATTCTTTAGCACTGTATTGTTATATATTGTATTGTATTACTTTACAATAATCATATTTCTCTGTAACCCCCCCCCCTCCCCCCCCCCCTTTTTTTTTTTTTTTTTTTTTTTTTTGTCTGTCTGTCTGCAGATGTATTTGTTTTACTGCCAGAGATGATGTGTTTGGGTTTTTTCAGCAGAATTTTGACAAGGTTAACCCTTTTGTGGCAGTTGGTCCCTTCGCGTGCGCTACGTGCATGCTACACATGGGGCGTCGGGTTTGTCGTCTCATCCGAAAGGTGGCGTTTGTAGTTATAGCAGTGGTGGTGGTAGTGGTGGAGGTAGAAGTAGCAGTAATCACTGGTCGCGATATATTTGCTTCAGCCTACATTCTAAAAGGGAACTTCTTGATGCTATGCTGTTCACTGTGTGATTTCCTTACAGTCATAAAAGAAAAGTGAATACACAAATAAATGCATCAACAAACGCACGAATGCTTAGTTGTATGAATAAGTAAATGCATAAGTGTATAAGTAAATGAATATATGAAATAAATAGATAAATAACTGAATGAATACATAAATAAACAATAAATGATCAATAAAGAACCTTAGAAAATCTAAATAAGTGGTTTATTGAATCTATTTCTTTCTCTTGATCTGTATATTTCTAAGTCTGTTTCTGTCTTTCTGTCTGTCTGTTCTCTCTCTCTCTCTCTCTCTCTCTCTCTCTCTCTCTCTCTCTCTCTCTCTCTCTTTCCACACACACACACACACACACACACGCACACGCACACGCACACGCACAAATAAATTGTATTGTATTCTTTTCTTTTTTCATCACAACATATTTCCATGTGTGAAAATCGGGCTGCTTTCCCCAGGGAGAGCGCGAGGCTACACTACAGCGCCACCCGTTTTTTTCTCCATATTTTTTTGTATTTTTTTCAGTGTACAGTTTTATTTGTTTTTACTATCGAAGTGGAATTTTCTACATAATTTTGCCAGGAACAACCCTTTTTTTTTTATATACATTATGTATGTGTTGTCAGAGTGTTTGTAGTTGGGGGGTGTGAAGGCTGGCCACATCGAGATGGGGCTCCTCAAGCTTCTCGAGACTGCGCTCGCTCTCTCCTGTTTCTTTGCCTTCGCTCCACGATATGCCGGGGGTAAGTCTGTGTGTGTGTGTGTGTGTGTGTGTGTGTGTGTGTGTGTGTGTGTGTGTGTGTGTGTGTGTGAAACATAGATACATAGAGAGAAATATGATACAATATGATGCAATGTGATGCAATATAACATGATATGGTATAATATAATATGATATAATGTAATGAAATTATATAACAATATAATAAAATACAATATAATATAATATCATGATACAATATAACAATATCATACAATAACATGATATAATATAGCAATATAACATAACATAACATAACCACTAATACCCCAGGCTGTGGCATATAATATTATGATACAATAAAACAATATCATACAATAGCATGATATAATATAGCAATATAACATAACATAACAATAACCACTCACACCCCAGGCTGTGGCGGAGGGGCACAGGCGGACATGGTCTTCATCCTGGACGCCTCAGGGTCCGTGAGGGCCGCCAACTTCCAGACAATGCTGGTCTTTGTCCAAGACCTCGTCGACGGCTTCGATATCGGCTCGGACAAGATCCGCGTGGGGGTGCTGAAGTATGACGGCAGGACCTACGTAGAGTTCCACCTCAACACCTACTACGACAAGACAGCCATGAAGAATCGCATCGCTGCCATCTACTACACCTCGGGAAGCACCAACACGGGTTAGTAAGTGGGCGGGGAGGTATGGAGGAGTGGGGGGGGGGGGGGCCTCTTATCGTTATGGTGTGTGGGTGGAAGTGTATGGGGCAGAGGAAGGGTTGGAGTTCAAGGACCCATCCCCCCCCCCCACCCCCTTCCATCAGAGGAGAAAAGTGTGACCTCAATATGGAACAAAGGCCGATAGGTCTTTTAACACAACACTTCATAAAAGAAAAAGATAACAGATATGAGCTTAGGAAGATTGTGGTTTATCCCCCACCCCCACCCCTCAACCCCCCACCCCTTTTTTTGTATTATTGTGCTTCACGTGCCTTTTTCGTTGCTACCCTCCACCCCACCCCCACACCACCAGCCCGCAAAAAAACAAAAACAAAAAACATTAGCACCGGCAAAATAAAAATATGAAAAAGCATGAAATAATGGACATATGAATACATATGAAGACAGAAAAGACTCATTTTCAATGCAAAGTTATATATATATATATATATATATATATATATATATATATATATATATATATATATATATATATATATATATATATATATATATGTATGTTATGATATGAGCAAGGATACTGTCACGGCTCGTGGGCGATCTGCGTGCATGCCTGTCTACATTTTTTTTTCCCCTTCTCATTTCCCCCTTTCTCTCTCCCTTCTTTCCCCCCTCTCTCTCTCCCTTCTCCTCCTCTCTCCCCCTTCTTCTCCTCTCTCTCCATTCTCCCCCTCTTTCCATCCCTCTCCTTCACCTCCCTCTCTCCTTCGTGCTTTTGCACGTGTGGCATGTCCCTTCTCCTGAACGGTTTTTTTTTTTTCGAACTCTGAGCGAGTTCAGGAGTCAATCTGGTTAGGAGAGAGAGATTTCTCTGGGCTGTTGAGGCCAAGCTTCGCAGAGAGACGGGTCGCCGTTCCAGCGTGCGTGCTGTAGGGCGCCGTCGATGAAGTAGTGGGGGCGTTTCCCTTTGTCACCCCTTCTTCTGTATTTGTCTGTTTCACTCTGGGCCAGTGACGTGCCTGGTGACAGGTTTTTCCGGTGTTTCTTCCCCTCCGTGCCGCTGCCTTCGACGGGCCCCCAGAACACAAGCCTGGAAACTCCCTCACTCCCGTTCCCACTCCCGCTCCCACTCCATACTTCCATCTACCCCTTTCCCACCTTTCCACTGTCCCTCTGGCCGACCAGCTTCAGCCATCAAGCTACGAGTGTCCGTTTTCGGCTGTCAGCACGAGTTTGAACTCTGGCAGTGGGGTTGAGCAGCACTGGTGCTGCAGGTTGACTGTAAATGGCATAAATTGTGCGGTGTTTAGACAAAGGTTATTTTTTTGGTTTGTAATGCCTTGTTTTGTGGCGGGTATTTATTTATGTATTTTTTGCATCACCACAGTAAAGCAACGAGCTGAACTCTTCTGTGTCTCTGTGTTTGTGTTGTCGGGACGTTAGCTAGTCTGGGAAGGGGTGGGGGTTCATGGGCAACCCCTTACGGGTTGTGACAGATACATTATATTGATGCTATTGTTTGCGATTCTTTTAAAACTTGATTGGTACACAATTTCCTCTTTCATCTCAAGGAAATGCATTGCAATGTAAAAATAGAAAACATATTTTAGAGGTAAAAAAAAAAAAAACATATTGACACGATTCTTTTTTTAAACAAAATTAATTTTTTGACACAATTTCCTCTTTGGAGGAAGGTGGTAGATTGGTTGGTCCATCTCCCAATACGTCCATATTCTAAATATATTTCTGTTTAATAATTACGATGTAATAATTAATTGCAATGTTTTTAAAAGCGAATATGTGAAATGCTTTTATTTCAGAGCATATGTTTATTACTCTTGTTTAATCAAGTTATCCGCGTGTGTGTGTGTGTGGGGGGGGGGGGGGGTGCGGTGCGGGTGTGTGCTGATTATCTGGTTGTGGTTTTCCGCAATTCATCTTTATTCTTATCTTATCTGTCTATTATAATCAATGTGCAGTATAGTAGGCTATGTTTATAATTATATTCAAATAATGTTTCTTAATTCTTTCTGTTTTTACATTAAGAATACTAGTTATTACCTGCAATGTGTGGATGTATGTATGAAACGATGTATGTGATATTTTTTTTTTTTACATTTGTATCTTCGTAATATTTGTAGGGGCTGTTGTTGGCTTTTACAGTTAACGTCCCCATGTTGTTTACTTGTCTATGTTGTGATAATGCACCTGACCAAATTTCTCCAGTTGGAGATAATAAAGTTATTCTTATCTTATCTTATCTTATCTTATCTTACTGTGTCCATGAGGGTCTGGTTTTGGTTTTCTAGTCTCACCCTCTCTCCGAAGTTAGAATGGAACTTCAAACTGAGCTGCTAGTATACTAAGGTCCTGTCTGCATTGCTAAATACGTATTTATTTCACGGACAGGCCGAATGAGTATATGTAAAATGTCGAGAATACCCATTGTATAATGTCAAGTATGTTATTTACTTTCATATGTTATACGACGAGTTGTCCTGAGGACGATGTGGTGAGCGTCCTTGATCAATGCGTCCAGCAGAAGAACAATCAAAGTGCGTCGTTTCGGGGGAGGGCGGAACCTGCCTCCTGTCCGGGCGTCAACTTTCCTTTTTGTTTCTTCGTCTTCTCTTCTTTTTTTTTCTTCCTCCAATAATTTATGTTGATCTAATTGCATGTTTTTCGACTGGAAACGAACCTATGCCTACGAAATTCGTATCAGATTCGTATTTACTTATTGATTTCTTCATGTGAAAGAATTTTCCCCATTTTCATGAAGTAAGTGGAAGATACATGAGATACTGTTTTGTTTTGTTTTTCTAACCAGTCTTTATGCAACAGTACTGTATGTCCAACTCTGATTTTTGCGTTCAAAAATATTGGCTCGGCAAAAGCTTCCTTACTATCTGAAAGAATAACGTTTTGACAAAATTGTGTGTAAGCATGGAGCGACTGGCGCCAATAGCTGAGTGGTTAAAGCGTTCAATTTTCAATCTGAGGGTCCTGGATTCGAATCTCGGTAACAGCGCCTGGTGGGAAAGGGTGGGGATTTTTCCCGATCTCCCAGGTCAACATATGTGCAGACCTGTTTGTGCCTGAACCCCCTTCGTGTGTAAACGCATGCAGAAGATGAAATCCGCACGTTAAAGATCCCAAATCCATGTCAGCGTTCGGTGGATTATGTAAACGTACCCAGCATGTACACCCCTGAAAACGGAGTATGGCTGCCTACATGGCGGGGTAAACACGGTCATGTACGTAAAACCCCAACCGTGTACATACGAGTGAACGTGGGAGTTGCAGCCCACGAACGAAGAAGAAGAAGAATACACATGGAACACTTGAATCCAGAATCTGTAAACTCTCCTTCTTTGCCACTCAGCCGCAGCCCTGGCTGTGACCCGCACCACCATGTTCAGCTCTGGGAACGGGGACCGGGCCAACGTGCCCAACATCGCCGTGGTCATCACGGACGGCGTGTCCTACCCCTACCCGGGCACTGAGGCCAGCAACCTGAGAGCCACGGGCTGCACCATCTTCTCTGTGGGCATCGGCAGCGGCATCCCCCTCGGCGAGCTGAACGAGATGGCCACGGATCCGGACTCTGACCACGTGTTCTCCGTCAGCGGCTTCTCCTCTCTGGGCTCCATCACCTCGGCTTTCCAGAGCCAGGCCTGCCCCTCACGTAAGGCCATGGTGTTGGTGTTGTGTGTCATGGACTTCTTTTTCTTGTATTTTTGTGTGGGGGTGTTGTTGTTGTTGTTGTTGTTTATGGATGGTTGGGTTTGGATTCAGATGCATGGAGAAGTTTTAGTTATTGTATGATGTCTTGGATAATGTTGGAATGACAAATCTTGATTCGGTGACCAATGTTCAGCACTGCTATATGTACGACATCATAAGCTGACGACAGGCATCAATGATCAATGTTCAACAGTATACACATTCGTCACAATAATCCGCAAAATCAAACTAATCAAAATGCACATTCCCAAAAATGGGAGTATGGCTGCCTACATGGCGGTCATACACGTAAAAACCCACTCGTGTTCATACGAGTGAACGTGGGAGTTGCAGCCCACGAACGAAGAAGAAGAGGAAAAGAAACTGAGCGTCTAGTCTTTCGGATGAGATGATAAACTGAGGTCCCGTGTGCAGCACGCACTTGGCGCACTGAAAAAGAACCCATGGCAACGAGAGTGTTGTCCTCTGGCAAAATTACGTAAAAAGAAATCCACTCTGATAGGTACACAAATGTAATCAACATGCACTCAAGGCCTGACAATAGCGTTGAGTTATGCTGCTGTCAGACCATTGCCTAGCAGATGTGGTGTAGCGTATATGGATTTGACCGAACGCAGTGACGCCTCCTTGAGAAACTGAAACTGAAACTCAGCCCCAACTAGCCCCTCAAGGCTGCAGCACAGAGGGCCAGTGCTAATCTTGGCACTGTCGCCATTTTCAGCCTGTGCGGGATCAGCCCAGGTGGACGTGGTCTTCATCCTAGACGCCTCGGGCAGCGTGCGGGCGTCCAACTTCCAGATCATGCTGGAGTTCGTCAGGGACATGGTGGACACCTTCAACATCGGCTCCAACAACATCCGGGTGGGTGTGCAGAAGTACTCCTCGGGCACCAACACCGAGTTCAACCTCAACACTTACTACGACAAGAACGCCATGAAGACCCGTATCATGCAGGTCGTCTACACTGGTGGAAGCACCAATACAGGTAATGCAGCAAGGAGGGAGGGAGGGGGGGGGTGGATGGGAAGTGGCGGGTGGTCGGAGCGAGGGGCGGCGTTGGGGGGGTGGGGGTGGGGAGAGACGGGACGCGGCGTCATGGGGGGTGGCGGGGTGGGGGGGTGGGAGGGGAGAGCGGAGGGAGGGTTTTCTCTGTCTCTTTGTCTTTGTCTCTGTCTCTGTCTCCGTCACTCTCCGTAGTAGTAGTTGTAGCAGTAGTAGAAGTAGGTGCAGTAGTAGTAGTAGGTGGTGAGGTTGAACTCTCTCTCTCTCTCTCTCTCTCTCTCTCTCTCTCTCTCTCTCTCTCTCTCTCTCTCTCACACACACACACACACACACACACACACACACACACACACACACACACACACAAACCAATATTAAAAGATTAAGTAGAGAAAAGAAAGAAACTTTTATTGTGGAGCGTATATAAAAACAAGACAAGACAATAAGAATAAACATATAGATAAGGATGGTGGTAATTAATCACCACCAACACCACCACCACCCTCCTCCTTCTCCTCCTCCTCCTCCTCCTCATCATCATCATCATTGTCATCATCGTCGTCGTGAACAAAGCCAATAAA
>NC_134886.1:18140562-18143062 GCF_041734735.1 Babylonia areolata | reverse complement strand
TCATTCAAGGACATAACGACAATAAGCCATTCAATGACATAACGACAGTCAGTCATTCAATGACGTAACCACAATCACATGACATAATGACAATCACAGCCATTCCATAACATAACGACAACAATGACAATCACAGCCATTCAATAACATAACGACAATCTCAGTCATTCAGTGACATAACGACAATCACATGACATAACGACATTCAGTAATTCAATGACTCAACAACAATCACGGCCATTCAATGAACCTGTGGTGTGTCTTTCAGTGCACGGTGCGTGGGGCTCATGGGGAGGCTGGGGTGGCTGTACCAAGACCTGTGGAACTGGATCCATGTCTCGAAGCCGATCATGCAACAACCCCGCCCCTGCCCACGGCGGAAACCAGTGTCCGGGTTCCGGCTCTGATTCCACGGCCTGCAACACCCAGCCTTGCGCAGGTTAGTGATTCACGACACAGAGTCATCTACCGTTTCCAGCAGGCGAAACTGGTGGTGTAAATCTTGTGGTGTATGTAATAGTAGACAGTCGTGTCCGATTGCGTCCATCAGAACAACAGAGGAGGCAACTGCTGTCCCGACTATCTTGGTTAGAATTTGATTTTAGGTCTTGCCCAAGTTACATCCCCACTCTCTCGACCAAGAGGGTTTTTAGGATAGTCAGCGTTGGGGTGATTCCCAAAGGCGAACTAGCCCCCAAGGCTACAGCACTAAGAACCAGTGCAATCTTGTCTTGAGAGTCACAGTCCTTCACAAAAGACACACCTGTAAATGACTTCCCACTGCAGTGGAGAAACCATTGATCACACAACTCTCTTTGCTGTTGGCCCATCTGTTTACTTAAACTGAGCATTGGACTTGTGGTATAAAACTTAACGCTCACGATCGAGAATCACAGCCATTAATTGACATAATGACAATCACAGTCAATCAATGACATAACGACAATCACAGCCATTCCATGGCATAACGATGACATAACGACAATCAGTCATTCAATGACGTAACAACAATCACAACAATTCAATGACGTAACGACAATCAGTCATTCAGTGACATAACGACAATCAGTTATTCAATAACATATCGACAATCAGAGTTATTCAATGGCATAACGACAATCAGAGTCATTCAACGACATAAAGATGACATAACGACAATCAGTCGTTCAATGACATAACGACAATCACAGTCATTCAATGACATAACGACAACCAGTCATTCAGTGACATAACGAAAATCGCAGTCATTCAGTGACATAACGACCAATCACAGTCATTCAATGACATAACGACAATCAGTCATTGAGTGACATAACGACAATCACATGACATAACGACAATCATTCATTCAATGACATAACGACAATCACAGCCATTCAATGACGTAACGACAATCAGTCACTGAGTGACATAACGACAATCACATGACATAACGACAATCAGTTTTTCAATGACATAACGACAATCACAGCCATTCAATGACGTAACGACAATCACAGAGATTCAATGACATAACGACAATCACATGACATAACGAAATCAGTCATTCAATGACGTAACGACAATCACAGCCATTCAATAACGTAACGACAATCACATCCATTCAATGGCATAATGACATTCACAGACATTCATTGACATAACGACAATCAGTCATTCAATGACGGAAGGACAATCACAGCCATTCAATGACATAACGTCAATCACAGTCATTCAATGACATAACGACAATCCGTTATTCAATTACAAAACGACAATCACAGTCATTCAATGACATAACGACAAAATTACGTCATTGAATGGCTGTGATTGTCGTTATGTCATTGAAAGACTGATTGTTGTTATGTTACGTGATTGTCGTTATGCCACTAAATGACTGTGATTGTCGTTATGTCATTGAATGGCTGTGATTGTCGTTATGTCATTGAATGACTGATTGACGTTATGTCAGTGAATGACTGATTGTCGTTATGTCATGTCTTAAAACATAAACAAAGCACAAGAACCACAGTCATCCAATGACATAAAAATGTTTGTGTTGCAACATAAACGATACATGAGAATCATGAGTCATTCAATGGCATACATGTTCAAGCGATCACTTACAACACAACGCCTATTGCAACAGACATGCAATCCTGAACGTTTACTTGAAAGTAAAGGACACACACACATTAGCATACACATATATCAAGTGATACACAAGCAAGAACTATAGTTACTACATCATACTGTAATTAACATAGACACCACAGTGAAGCGCCACCTAGGTTGTGTGTGTGTGTGTGTGTGTGTGTGTGTGTGTGTGTGTGTGTGTGTGTGGTCACGCGCTCTCCCTGAATCCTGAATTTCATACCAAGAAATATATCGCAACAAAAAGCAACACAACTCAACATAACACATTACACCACACCACATCACACCACACCACAACACAACACAACACAACACAATTCCTCAATGTGCAGTGACAACAAACTGATATTCTAAAAATCCCTCT
>NC_134886.1:18128062-18133062 GCF_041734735.1 Babylonia areolata | reverse complement strand
TGGGATTTGTTCGGTTGGTTACTGGGTTGGTTGGTTGGTTGGTTGGTTGGTTGGTTGATTAATTAATACAACAACTGGGCATGTGAGTGGGGGTTATTCGGTTAGTGGGCTGGTCGGCTGGTTGGTTGGATGGCTAGTTGGTTGGTCGATTGGCTGGTTGGTTGGTTAATTATTGAGACACATGGGCTTGCGAGTCGGAATTAATCTGTTGTTTAGTTAGTTGGTGCAGCATCCGTATCTGTAAGTCGTCTGTATTAACTCACTCAGTACGGCCAGTCCTCTCTTCTCCTCTACACAGACCCCTCGGATGTCCAGTGGGTGTGTCTGAATGGCCCAACCTTTAGCTTTGTGGTATTCTTTGTCAATATTCACCTCTTCAGTATAAGAGCGTTCCGCTTGCAATATTTTGATTATGGTAATTGGGGTGAAACGCTGTTAACGTCGTCTCTTTCGCCGTTCGTATGGAGAGAGTTAAATTTTAGTTAGTTATTTGGCTGGCTGGTTGGTGGTTAGTTGGTTGGTTGGTTGGCTGGTTGGTTGGTTGGTTGGTTGGTTGGCTGGCTGGTTGGTTGGTTGGTTGGCTGGTTCGTTGGTTGGTTGGCTGGTTAGCTGGTTAGTTAGTTGCTTGGTTTTGTGAGTCTACTTACTTAGTTATTCTATGCTACAACGGTGAGTTACTGACCTTTGGCTTTTGTATGTTTTGTTGGTAGGTTGGTTATTTCATTAAATATGTGTGTATTTATCTTGGTAGGTTGGTTATTTCGTTTATGTGTGTATTTATCTTGGTAGGTTGGTTATTTCATTTATGTGTGTATTTATCTGTTCATTCATTTAGTCATTTCCTTTGTTTTCTATCGATAATTTTGTTTAATTAGTTAGTTAGTTTGTTTGTTTGTTTGTTTGTTTGTTATTCATTCATTTATTTATTTATTTATTTATTTATCTATTCAGACATCCAATCATTTTTCGTTATCATTATTATGACTTTTTCTTCTTCTTTTCTTTTCCTCCTTTTTTTTGTAAACTGCTTCTCATCTGTTTCTTCATTCTTTATATGCAGTACTCTTTCCGTCAGTTGGACTCAAATTTTATCTGTTTATTTACTTGTTTATTTGTTTTCCTTATATCTATTTGTTGGTTTGTTTATTCACTCATTCACTGCATTTCTTATTATATATTTATCTGTGTATTTATCTGTCTAACTATCTATCTGTCTTTCATGCATTTCATATTATTCATTTATCTATTCATCTATTTATCGATCTATTTTAGATCAAAATCACCCCGCCAATGGCAAACTCATCATAGTGAGACATCAACAATCAAAGGGACAGCAACCGTACTGACTCTCCGTGACTGTTGTTGCAGTGCTGGTGTCCCCTGAGTCGTTCCTGGTGGCTCTGCTGTTGGCGGTGGCCACGCTGCTTCCGTCTGTCTGGACAGTCGTCGCTTCCTGATTCACGACGCTGCCTTCATCTGTCTATCTATCTGTCTGTTTGTCTGTCTGTCTGTCTCTCTCTTGTTTCTGTTACTGTTTCCCCTTCGAAGGCTGGATGAAAAAAAAAACACACATTATTTTGCTTACTCTATTACCCTCAGAAAATAACATTTATTCAATTCTCTGTGTCTGTCTGTCTGTCTGTCTGTCTGTCTCTCTCTCTCTCTCTGCCTCTCTCTCTCTCTCTCTGTCTTTCTCTCTCTGTCTCTCTCCATCTCTTTATGTTATTTAGCCCATATTTCAAGGGGCGGGGAATGGATGGAAAGAGATAAGCAAAAAAATTTTTTTAATGTGTACCAACCAGTGCCTACCTGTTAAACTCTGAAATAATGTCTTCCTATCTCTCTATTTGTCTTTGTCTTATGTATCAACCTCGCCCCTCAAAAAACTGTATGTGTATATATGATGTACATAATCATGAGTATTATTCCATTATGTTTCGTGGATTCCTGATTCTCTTTTATTGTTGATACTGTTACACAATATTTGGTTGTTTTTCTTCTTTTATTCTATGACATGAAAAAGTATTCATCACGTTAATATTTGGACGTTTAGATTTATTCTATCAAAAATTGGTTTGTTCCAATCCAACTCTAATCCAACAAAAAAAAAAGTAAGAAAGGAAAAAAAACTGAAAAAAAGAAGAAAAGGAAATACTTCAATACACATGCGTACATGTGCTTAAACAGAGAACCTTTATTGTGCGCTCTTGTGGTGGATGTTTATAATCGTCGTAAATTTCACCTGTAGTGTTGTTGTTGTTGTTGAAGAAGCTGCTGTTTGTGTGCTTTAGTATGCTGGGGATATTTATTTCTGGTTCTGTTATTTCTCTATGACCACTCCAGCTGTACAGGTGTTGTTTGTTTTTTTTTGTTTTGTTTTTTCTTGGGGGGGGGGGGGGGGGTGTCTTTGTCTTTTCTTTGTTTTTTTCTTTCTGTGTTGGTTCAGTGACAACCGGGTGATGCTGTTTTTTTGTTGTTGTTTTTTTTAACGAACAGAGTTCATTACGGAAGACCTACATCGCAATTCATGATTTATTTTATATGACATAACATCACGCCCAGGACTTGAGATAAGCTCTCAAGGCACTGACCACAGCGTTGATTTGTGTGTTCACTTCAGGCATCTGCTTCTTGGCTGTTTGTTTGTTTGTTGTTGTTGTTGTTTTTTGGGGGGAGTGTTTGCTTTGTTTGTTTGTTTTTTTGTTGGTTTTTTTTTCTCTTTTCTTTTTTTTTTTTTGTTGTTGGTTGTTTTAGTAGATATGGTGTAGCGTCTAGGGATTATTCCCTACACATTTACAGTTCAAAGGAACTGAAAGCTGAAACAGATCACACGTGTTTGGTGTCATGGTTCATACATTTTTGTTTTTTGTTTCTTTGGTTGAAATCATTTTTTCTCTGTTTTTGTTTGTTTTTGTTTTGTTTTGTTTTGGTGTTTTTTGTTGTTGTTTTTTGTTTTTGTTTTTGTTTGTTTGTTGTTGTTGTTGTTGTTGTTGTTGTTGTTTTGGGGGGGTCTTTTTACAAAAGCTTCCAAACGCGTGATGCTTTAACACTTTTTCATTCACTTTTTTTCCACTTGGGTTTAAAACTGATTACAATTCATTGTGAATGAAGCACTTTGGGTTCGGAGTGAATAAAGTTATAGCACTACAAAAACGTTGGTGTGTGTGTGTGTGTGTGTGTGTGTGTGCGCGTGCGTGCGCGCGCCTATGTGTGTGTGTGTGTGTGTGTGAGCGCGCACGTGTGTGTGTATGTCTGTGTGTGTCTGTGTGTGTCTATGTGTGCATCTCTGTGTGTACGTCTGTCTGTATGTGTGTGTATATGTTTATGTATATGCGCGCACACATGTGTATAAGTGTATGTACGTTTGCGCACGAGAGAGAGAGAGAGCGTGTGTGTGTGTGTGTGTGTGTGTGTGTGTGTGTGTGTGTGTGTGTGTGTTTGTTGTTTTTTGTGTTGTTGTTGTTGTTTTGTTTTTTGTTTGTTTGTTGTTGCTGTTGTGTGTGTGTGTGTGTGTGTGTGTGTGTGTGTGTGTGTGTGTGTGTGTGTGAAAGGCAGCGAGAACGGAATACAAACAGTTTTTATGTGCTGATTTAACAGACTGTCACCCAATTCAAAGCAAAGCAAAATGTCGAAGTGCTGATTTAATAGACTGCCACCCAATTCAAAGTATAACAAAATGTTGAAGTACTGATTTAATAGACTGTCACCAAATTCAAAGCAAAGCAAAATGTCGAAGTGCTGATTTAATAGACTGTCACCCAATTCAAAGTATAACAAAATGTTGATGTCCTGATTTAATAGACTGTCACCCAATTCAAAGCAAAACAAAATGCTGAAGTGCTGATTTAATAGACTGTCACCCAATTCAAAGCAAAACAAAATGTTGAAGTGCTGATTTAATAGACTGTCACCCAATTCAAAGTATAACAAAATGTTGATGTCCTGATTTAATAGACTGTCACCCAATTCAAAGCAAAACAAAATGCTGAAGTGCTGATTTAATAGACTGTCACCCAATTCAAAGCAAAACAAAATGCTGAAGTGCTGATTTAATAGACTGTCACCCAATTCAAAGCAAAAGAAAATTTTGAAGTGCTGATTTAATAGACTGTCACCCAATTCAAAGCAAAGCAAAATGTTGAAGTGATGATTTAATAGACTGTCACCCAATTTAAAGCAAAGCAAAATGTTGAAGTGCTGATTTAATAGACTGTCACCCAATTCAAAGCCAAACAAAATGCTGAAGTGTTGATTTGATAGACTGTCACCCAATTCAAAGCAAAACACAATTTTGAAGTGCTGATTTAATAGACTCACCCAATTCAAACACATACTGAAGTGAAACAAAATGTTGAAGTGCTGGTTTATTAGACTGTCACCCAATTCAAAGCAAAAAAAATGTTGAAGTGCTGATTTAATAGTCTGTCACCCATTTCAAAAACATACTGACGTCTCGAAAAACAGAGAGACAGACTGAGAGACAGACAGACATTAAAACGGAGAGGTCCTAGTTTTTTTCGGATGAGATGAGAATCCGATTAGAAGATGAAGAAGAAGAATCATCATCATCACCGTCATCATTATCGTCATTGTCACCATCATCATCATTATTATCATTATCATCATCGTCAACGTAAAAATAGTACATACTAATATAAGGTGACTTTCAATGAATGCAAGATCCAATTAGCAGAATTTGTACACAGGCCTTTAAAGAGTATGCTGTGGACACTGTGTGTGTGTGTGTGTGTGTGTGTGTGTGTGTGTGTGTGTGTGTGTGTGTGTGTGTGTGTGTGTGTGTGTGTGTGTGTGTGTGTGTGAGAGAGAGAGAGAGAGAGAGAGAGAGAGAGAGAGAGAGAGAATGTGTTTGTGTGTGTATGTGTTTGTGTGCATGTCTGGTGTGTGCTCGCGCGCGTGCGTGTGCGTGCGTGCGAGCGCGCGTGTGTGTGTATGTGCGCGCGCGTACGTGCGTTTTTTGCTGTACGTTCGTGTCCTGTCCA
>NC_134886.1:18115562-18125562 GCF_041734735.1 Babylonia areolata | reverse complement strand
GCAGCAGAAAGAACAACAACAACAACAACAGCAGCAGCAGCAAGAGCGACGACAACAACAACAACAACAACAACAACGGCAGCAGCAAGAGCAAAGACAACAGCAACAGCAGCAGCAGCAAGAGCAAGGACAACAACAACAACAACAACAACAAGAGCAAGGACAACAACAACGACAACAACAACAGCAGCAGCAACAAGAGCAAGGACAACAACAACAACAACAAGAGCAAGGACAACAACAACGACAACGACAACAACAGCAGCAGCAAGAGCAACGACAACAACAACGACAACAACAACAACAACAACAACAACAACAGCAGCAACAAGAGCAAGGACAACAACAACGACAACAACAACAGCAAGAGCAAGGACAACAACGACAACAACAACAACAACAACACCAACAGCAGCAGCAAGAGCAAGGACAACAACAACAACAACAACAACAACACCAACAGCAGCAGCAAGAGCAACGACAACAACGACAACGACAACAACAAGAGCAGCAGCAGCAGCAACAGCAACAGCAACAGCAACGACAACGACAAGAGCAAGAAGAACTAGGAGAAGAAGTTATATCTTTCAAACTGTTCTTTATTAAAGTTAGCTAGCCATGTGTTAAATAGTCCAGTTGGTTGTTTATTGTGGGTCCCCACATGAACCTTTTTTCAAGTAATAATCTACAGAAGTAGTGCATACAATATTTGATTATTGATTTTTTTTTTTTTTTTTCCTAATCCCGCTTCCCCCGTCCTGCCTTTCACACATACCCTTTCAGTATTATGTTTTTGGGTTGTTTCTTTTCTTTCTCCAATCACTGACACTCACCCTCTCCATTTTAGAATTTGCACTGTATCTTTTCCACATTCTCTCTCTCTCTCTCTCTCTCTCTCTCTCTCTCTCTCTCTCTCTCTCTCTCTCTCTCTCTTCCTTTCTTAGTCCCCTCCCCCCCCCTTCCCTCCAACCTCAACCGCCCCCTTTTTCATTCGAATATACAGAATTGTCGATTTTTAATTAATAATAACAATCATCATTATGACAGAAATGATAATAATCCAAATAATAATAATAATAATAATAATAATAATAATAATAATAATAATAATAATATCACTTATTTTCAGTCTAATATCATCATCTTATATGAACAGAATAAATAAATAAATAAACAAATAAATAAACGAAAGAAGAGATCAAGAAGAACAAGAACAAAAGAAGAACAACAACAGCAAGAGAAGAAGAAGAAGAATGATTCACTGATTGAATCTTTAATGGGTAAATACTTAGGCACAGAAAAGGCCTCTTTATGATTCTGCCCATTCAATGATACACACAGAAAATAGAAATAAAGAAATAAAACGAAAACAAAAGATAAGATAAGATAATAACGACGCATGACAACAGTAACTGAACGTAAAAAAAAAAGAAGGAGAAAAAGAAAAAGAAGATGATGAATGTAAAGAAGAAGAAGAAGATGATGATGAATGTAAAAAAAATAAAAAAAAAAAAAAAAGAAGAAGAACGTAAAGAAGAAGACGAAGAAAAAGAAAATGACGGATGTAAAGAAGAAGAAGAAGAAGAAGAAGAAGAACAACAACAACAACAACAACAACAACAACAACAACAACAATGTGAAGAAGAACAAGAAGAACAAAAGCAGGAACAAGAGCAAGAGCAATAAGAACAAAAAAAACACGAACAAGAATAACAAGAACAACAAAAAGGTAAAGAAGAAGAAGAAGAAGAAGAAGAAGAAGAAGAAGATTGATTGATTGATTGAATCTTTGATGGGTAAAGAATTAGGCACAGTAAAGGCCTTTTTTCAATTCTGCCCATTTAACGACATAAAAAATAAAGAACGAACGACACAAAACATAAAAATAAAGAAATAAACTGAAATAAAATAAAATAATAAGAACGACGAATAAGAATAGGAACTTGAATAGTCTATTAAAGGTAACAAAGCGATGAAAAACTGGAACAATTGGTACATTACATGTACATAGGTACTTACACACACACACACACACACACACACACACACACACACACACTTATAAAACAAGCAACAAAGACATACGTACACATTCACGCCCACACACTCAAACACACACAAACACACACACGCACTTACTGTTCACACATACACATACATTCAATATTTCATTCACCATGGCATGGCAGCTAGTGGACTGAGTACAAGCAAGCATTTGCAAAAGACCGCGAGTAGGTTAATCAAATGTATCGAATAGAAATATTCTTATCTTAGTTTTAAAGAGAGATATGGCTGGAATTTGACGACATGTCTTTGGAAGCATGTTCCATTCGATGCTTCCATTAAATGAGAGACTCATCTTAAATAAATCAATTTTAGGCTTTGGGACAATAGCTCTATCTGAATTACGTTGAAGAAGAAGAAGAAGAAGAAGAAGAAGAAGAAGAAGAAGCAGAAGAAGAAGAAGACTCACTCCACTTGTGGCCCTTCAGCACCGGACACCCAGCATGAAGAGTTAGTCGCTCCATCCTTATGGCGGGGCTGTAGTTGTACCAGAACAGAGCCATTCCCTGCAGTATACCATCAACCCTTCTGAATGTTGCCCGGAAGTCAAGTGCATGGGTTTCAAGGCAAGACGTTTATTTCGCTGTGCCCCTTATTAACAAGGAGCACTGACATTTTACATACATTCATCTTGCAAGAAGCTTATTTCATTGTGCCCCCTTAACACGAAGCATTGAAAATTTAAATACATTCATCTTGCAAGAAACTTATTTCATTGTGCCCCCTTAACACGAAGCATTGAAATTTTACATACATTCACGTGTTTGTTTGTTTTTTTTGTTTGTGTGTGTGTGTGTGTGTGTGTGTGTGTGTGTGTGTGTGTGTATGTGTGTTTGTGCGTGCTTGTGTGTGTGTGTGTGTGTGTGTGTGTGTTGTTGTTGTTGTTGTTGTTGGTTTTGGGGGGGTTGTTGTTGTTGTTGTTGTTGCTGTGTGTGTGTGTGTGTGTGTGTGTGTGTGTGTGTGTGTGTGTGTGTGTGTGTGTGTGTGTGTGTGTGTGTGTGTGTGTGTGTGTGTGTGTGTGTGTGTGTGTGTGCTTTCTTCCAGAAAACAGTAAGTAAAATTTAGTAGAGTTTGGGCTGGTTCTATAAAATCTGGACAAACATTTTTATCCGATGCTTTCCTACAAAAGGGCACACACAAAAAATAGTGAAAGTCATCACCAATGTCGTCTGTGGAGCATTTATCACAGTTTCTTTCATCCCTGGGTAAACTGTCAAAACGCTGTCTTTTGATAGGCAAAGGATTATTAATTGTTCAGTAATATGGCAGTTAAGCGTACAGTGTTTGACGGTGATTTGATGAAGCCTTATCAGCACGAAAGTACGTCATCATACGTGACTGTGGACATTGATGATATTGACTTTCTGCATTCATTATCAGTTGTTCTTCCTGTCAGATTAACGGCTTCTCTTTTACGAAGCACATTTTCTTTAACCATCACCGCCACCATCACCACCACCACCACCATCACCACCACCGTCACCACCATCACCACCACCATCACCACCACCACCATCATCACCACCACCACAACCACCACCACCACAACCACCACCATCATCATCACCACCACCGCCACCACAACTACCCTGATTCACCTTACTGGGGGCCACAGACACACTGACTCACCTTACTGGGGGCCACAGACACCCTGACTCACCTTACTGTGGGCCACAGACACCCTGACTCACCTTACTGTGGGCCACAGACACACTGACTCACCTTACTGTGGGCCACAGACACACTGACTAACTTTACGGGGGGCCACAGACACACTGACTCACCTTACTGTGGGCCACAGACACACTGACTCACCTTACTGTGGGCCACAGACACCCTGACTCACCTTGCTGGGGGCCACAGACACACTGACTCACCTTACTGTGGGCCACAGACACACTGACTCACCTTACTGGGGGCCACAGACACACTGACTCACCTTGAGGGGGGCCACAGACACACTGACTCACCTTACTGGGGGCCACAGACACACTGACTCACCTTGAGGGGGGCCACAGACACACTGACTCACCTTACTGTGGGCCACAGACACACTGACTCACCTTACGGGGGGCCACAGACACACTGACTCACCTTACTGGGGGCCACAGACACACTGACTCACCTTGAGGGGGGGGCCACAGACACACTGACTCACCTTACTGTGGGCCACAGACACCCTGACTCACCTTGCTGGGGGCCACAGACACACTGACTCACCTTACTGTGGGCCACAGACACCCTGACTCACCTTGCTGGGGGCCACAGACACCCTGACTGACCTTGCTGGGGTCCACAGACACACTGACTCACCTTACTGGGGGTTACAGACACACTGACTCACCTTACAGACACACTGACTGACCTTGCTGGGGGCCACAGACACACTGACTCACCTTACTGGGGGTTACAGACACACTGACTCACCTTACTGGGGGCCACCGACACCCTGACTCACCTTACTGGGGGCCACAGACACACTGACTCACCTTGAGGGGGGCCACCGACACACTGACTCACCTTACGGGGGGCCACAGACACACTGACTCACCTTACTGGGGGTTACAGACACACTGACTCACCTTACTGGGGGCCACAGACACCCTGACTCACCTTGCTGGGGGCCACAGACACACTGACTCACCTTGAGGGGGGCCACAGACACACTGACTCACCTTGCTGGGGGCCACAGACACACTGACTCACCTTACTGGGGGCCACAGACACCCTGACTCACCTTACTGGGGGCCACAGACACACTGACTCACCTTGAAGGGGGCCACAGACACACTGACACCTTACTGGGGGCCACAGACACACTGACTCACCTTGAGGGGGGCCACAGACACACTGACTCACCTTACTGGGGGCCACAGACACACTGACTCACCTTACTGGGGGCCACAGACACACTGACTCACCTTGAGGGGGGCCACAGACACACTGACTCACCTTACTGGGGGCCACAGACACACTGACTCACCTTGCTGGGGGCCACAGACACACCGGCTCTCAGGAACACTGTGTGACCGCCCCTGTCCACGTCAGTCAACTGAAAGTCACGCACCCCTCTTCACTCCACTGAGGTCACTTCAGTTCACTTCAACAGACAGCTGGAGAGTTCCACGGCCATCTTGGCTCTTGCGCATGCGCATCTAACTTTTACACTCGAAATCGGAAGCAATGCCAAGGCCAATCGACACTGGCAAAAGCAGTAAATATGTGCTGTCCCCCATTTTCCCAGTTGATAGCCTCCATTGCTACAACTCAGTACAATGAAGTGCCATCATATGCACAATAAAAAAAAGAACAAAATATGGAGCAAAAAGTAGAAAAAAAAGGAGCCTTCTGTTTCGCACGTTCTGCCTCTGTTGCTTGAAAACTGGGAGAGCCAATCGTCTTAGAGATCACAAATCATGCCTCTATAAGTCATGCAAGCAAGGAACTCTCAAGCGGTCTTTTCAAGAGAGGGAAGTGGCAGAATGTAGAAGACGCTTATCTGCTAGTACGGTGCCTGTGAGAGTCTGGGTTCAACCCTAGTCTGGCCCCCTTTTTTTTCCTTTTTTTTTAAACATTTTTTTAAAATTCCATTTTGATAGGTTGACATTTTACAACAACAACAGCATCTTAACTCGCTCCATACGAACGGACGACGTTAACAGCGTTTCACCCCAGTTACCATCATCAAAATATTGCAAGTGGAAGGCTCTTATACTGAAGAGGTGAATGTTGACAAAGAATACCACAATTCTGACGACGGAAGCTAAAGTTTGTGTCATTCAGACACCCACTGGACATCCGAGGGGTGTGTGTGGAGCAGAAGAGAGGGCTGGCCGTACTGATTGAGTTAATGGACATTTATAAAGAAGAAAAAACAAACAATAAAAAAAAACCAAAACAAAAATCAAACAAACAACAACAAACACCATAAATACTCTGATAGAAACAGCCAAGCAGCTGGATTATACACTGGTTGGTTATCATCATGGAGTATTATCATTCATTTCTTAAGATCTTACACAAGCTGTCAAGGAATACAAACTGTCAAGTATCTTAGAACACGTTAACAGCAAGTGAACACCTCAATCATTTCTTATGAATATCAATACAAAGAAAATAAATATGGGTAGTTAATTTTCGTTAATCATGAACAGGTTACTAATCATTTGTGATCAATAATTTGTAAGGCAGCCATCTGGCAGAGAAAATGGTATGGTTAAAGTTAATAATATGCATCAATTCTATATCGAGCTTCTTTTTTTTTTTTTTTACCTAACTTTGACTGGAAAATCAAACTGAGACGAATAACCGAGGTCTCGTGCGCAGCATGTGCTTGGCGCACTGAAAAAGAACCCACGGCAGCAAAAGTATTGTCCTCGGGCAAAATTGACAAAATCCATCCTGATAGGTACGTATATATATATATATATATATATATATATATATATATATATATATATATATATATATATATATATATATATATACATCTACATACATGCATGCACTCAAGGCCTGACTAAGCGCGTTGAGTTATACTGGTGGTCAGGCTTCTGCCTTCGCTGTGGTGCAGCGTATATGGATTTGTCAGACAGCTGTTACACCTCCCTCAGAAACCGAAACTGAAAACTGAAACTCACTTCAATCGATTTCAGTTCAGGCTTTCGGATAAGACAGTTTCAGTTTCAGTAGCTCAAGGAGGGGTCACTGCGTTCGGACAAATCCATATACGCTACACCACATTTGCCAAGCAGATACCTGACCAGCGGCGTAACCCAACGCGCTTAGTCAGGCCTTGAAAAAAAAAAAAAAAAAAACAGCAACAAAAAACAAAACATGGATAAGACAATAAAAGAAGGTCCAAAGGGGGGAGGGGAGGGGGGTATGTGGTGGTGTGTGCGTGTGTCTGTGTGTGTGTGAAATTAAAGATACTAAGAAAGAAAAAGAACATAATAGAAAGACCGAGAGAGAGAGAGACAGAGGAACAGAGAAACACACACACACACACACACACACACACACACACAAGACGTAGTGAAAGAGAGAGAGAGACAGACACAGGGACAGAGAGAAAGAGAGAGAGAGAGAGTGAAAGAAAGAAAGAACAAAGAAGCGAAGATGTGGAGCTTACATAGATGACGACTGTAGCCAGCCTGTTCCCTGATTTCTCCAGTGCTTTGTTGTCGATCACCTGAAACACACACACACACACACACACACACACACACACACATACACGCACGCACGCACGCACACACACACACACACACACACACACACACACACACACACACACACACACACACACACACACGACGACAGTACAGTCTAAAGAAAAAGAGAGAGAGAGATATCAACCTTGTCAAGTCGTCCCAAACTATATGATGAGAGTACAACCTTGTCAAGTCGTCCCAAACTATATGATGAGAGTACAACCTTATCAAGTAGTCCCAAACTATATGACGAGAGTACAAACTTGTCAAGTAGTCCCAAACTATATGACGAGAGTACAAACTTGTCAAGTAGTCCCAAACTATATGACGAGAGTACAAACTTGTCAAGTGGTGGTGTGTCCATCGAGATCGATGATGACCATCGTTGTCATCCAGCTGGGGGATGGGGGAAGGGTGGTGGTGGGGTGGGGGGGAGGATGCTCATGAATCTATCTGTGAATGCGCAGATGGCTGAATAGTCCAATCTGCGCACGAAATGTTCGCTGACAGTTGGGGCAGACAAAGACAGGCATATCATTGTCAGGGAGCTTGTTTGCCCGTGACTTTCTGGCCTGCCTCTTCTGAACAGCTGCTGCAGTCCTGTTAGCCTCGCACAACTTGGCGCCTTTGTGCACAGCAGCGCGCCATTTGTCACGGTCCACTGCAGATTCCTCCCAGGAGTCAGGGTTGATATCAAACGCTTTAAGAGAGACTTTCAGAGTATCTCTGAAGCGCTTCTTCTGACCTCCGTGTGATCTCTTCCCTTGTTGCAGCTCGCCATAGAAGAGCCTTTTGGGCAGCCGATGGTCTGGCATGCGCGCCACGTGTCCAGCCCAGCGAAGCTGGGACTGCATCAGGATGGTGAAGATGCTGGGAAGGGTGGCTTTTGCGAGCACCTCTGTGTCTGGGGTCCTGTCTTGCCACTTGATGTTCAGTAGCTTCCTGAGGTATGTTGTGTGGAAGTGGTTCAGCTTCTTGGCATGTCGTTGGTACACTGTCCAAGTTTCGCAGGCGTACAGTAGTGTGGGGAGAACTACTGCTCTGTAGACCTTTAGCTTGGTCTCAAGACTAATGCCTCTTCTGTTCCAGACATTTGCACTGAGTCTGCCAAAAGTTGCGCTTGCTCTTGCAATCCTGATGTTCACTTCATCGTCGATGGTCGCATTTCGTGACAGTGTGCTGCCAAGGTATGTGAACCGCTCCACCACACTGAGTCTCTGACCGTTGACTGTGATGTTGGGCTCAACGTAGGGTTTCCCTGGGGCTGGCTGATGGAGAACTTCAGTTTTCCTCGTGCTGATGGTAAGGCCGAAGTTCCTGCTGGCAGTGGCAAACTTGTCGACGCTGAGTTGCATGTCAGCTTCAGATCCAGCGTTGAGGGCACAATCATAATAATAATAATAATAATGGATATTTATATAGCACACTATCCAGAAATCTGCTCTAGGTGCTTTACAAAAACGCTTTTGATAACATAAAACATTATATCTATGTTACATACACACACCAAAATGTGACCACACACACACACACACACGCACGCACGCACGCGCACACACACACGCACGCACGCACGCACACACACACACTGCATACATACATTTTAACATACATGTGTATCTAACAGCCACCCTAACACATACGCACACATAGGCAGGCACAAACTTACATAAACACACGCACACACAATACACATTCATAGACATGCATGTAGTTGTGGACCTGCCACAATTGAACTTATTGCTGAGGGAAAAGGTGAGTTTTGAGACGAGATTTAAAAGATGCGAGGGAATCAGAATGACGGAGGTTATCAGGGAGCTTGTTCCACGTCTTTGGCGATTGAAAAGAAAACGATCTGTGTCCATAGGTCTTACTTCTGACGTGAGGTATCCTGAGAAGTCGAGTATCAGAGGAAGAACGGAGCTGGCGAGACGGGGTATAGATATGGATGAGTTCAGAAAGATACTTGGGGCCAGATCCGTTGACTGCAGAAAAGGTCAGAGTGGATAGCTTATAGTCTATTCGATCAGAAACAGGCAACCAGTGGAGAGACTGAAGGAGAGGAGAAACATGGTCAAATTTAGAAGCTCTGCAAATGAGTCTGGCAGCGTTATTCTGAATTCGTTGGAGTCTGTCTAACAGGTATTTGGGAAGGCCGGCCAAAAGAGAGTTGCAGTAATCCAATCTTGAGAGAACCAGAGAGCATACAAGTGTCTTGGTTGCATCGGTTGAGAGACAGTGGCGGATAGAGCTGATTCTACGCAGTTCCAAATAGGCAACTTTACAGATATTCGAAATGTGCTGTTGGAAGGAAAGAGACTGGTCCAGGATTACACCAATCATCAGCAAACAAAAAGTCTCTGATGATGTCTGTCATGACCTTCGTTTTTGCTTGAAGCCTTCTGAGGTTAAACAACTTGCCATCTGTTCGGTACTTTAGGCCGATTCCAACATCGCCATCTCTGAAGGCATCAGTAAGCATTGCAGAGAACATGAGGCTGAACAGCGTTGGAGCCAGGACGCAGCCTTGCTTGACACCATTTGTGACAGCAAAAGGAGCAGATGTTTCGCCATTGTCCTGGACTCGAGCCTGCATGCCTTCATGGAATTGGCTGACCAAGGAAATAAATTTCCGAGGGGATCCGTACTTGGCCATGATCTTCCACAGTCTCTCTCTACTCACGGTGTCGAAGGCCTTAGTGAGGTCGACATAGGTGGAGAAC
>NC_134886.1:18095562-18105562 GCF_041734735.1 Babylonia areolata | reverse complement strand
ACAAACACAGCGACATACAGACAGGCGGACAGACGGATAATGTGGGCAGACAAACAAACAGGCAGACAGGCAGGCAGACAAAGGCAGAGGAAGGAAAAGACCGAGACAAAAAGATGTAGAGACAGAGATAGGCGGACAGACAGACAGAGAGACAGGCAGACAGCAAACAGACAGAGCCAAAAACAGAAGCAAACAGAGGCAAATAGAGACTAAGACAGAGACAGACAGACAGAGACAGGCATAGGCACAGACAGGCAGACAAAAACAGAGAGAGACGTATGACAGACACACACAGAGACAGATTTTCAACAGCAACAACAACAACAAAAAACAGGCCACATACCACGCGCTGATGTTTATTCCTTGAGCACAGAACTTTCATGTTCCGGTGCCAGACTTGGCTTTCTGTGACTGGGTTCCGAGCCAGCCGTTCCTCCAGCTCCTGCCCCAGCTGTAAGACATCGCCATTCATCGGGTCTGCAACACCGGACGGGCACCTTTCAGTTTCTGTTTCAGTTTCTCACAGAGACGTCACTGGGTTCGGACAAAATGGGCAGATGCCTAACCAGCAGCATAACCCAGCGCGCTTAGTCAGGTCTTGAGTACATGCACATATATTCGTGTACCTATTAGAGTGGATTTTTGACTCACTTGTGTAAACAAATTGAGTCTATGTTTTAACCCGGTGTTCGGTTGTCTCTGTGTGTGTGTGTGTGTGTGTGTGTCCGTGGTAAACTTTAACATTAACATTTTCTCTGCAAATACTTTGTCAGTTGACACCAAATTTGGCATAGAAATAGGAAAAATTCAGTTCTTTCCAGTCATCTTGTTTAAAACAATATTGCGCCTCTGGGATGGGCACAAAAAAATGTTAAACTGTAGCCTAATTATATGTAAACTGCATTTACTGTTATATTTATATTTTTTGTATTCTCTAAACTTGACAATTTGATCTGATATTCTGACACAACAACAAGAGCAGTCATTATTATCATTTTTTGTTCAAACAGGAACTTCTTTTGCTAAGCATGGAAGTTTTATTTCTTTTTGCAAACGTGTGTTTTTTTTTTTTTTGGGGGGGGGGGTGTGTGGGGGGGGCAGATAGTAAAAAAGGGAAATTACTCTGTAATTAATGCTAGGGGACTTAATTTGCTTTAAACTAATCTTTTCTCATCTTAAACATTACATTTTGAAATTATACTCAATACATAAAAAGCTTGGACTTGGTGTTTTTTTGTTTGTTTGTCTGGTTTTTTGTTTTGTTTTTTGTTTAGTTTTTTTTTTGTGGGGGGTTTTTTGTTTGTTTTTTGTTGTTGTTTTTAGTGTATCACAAGTGAGTCTTGAAGGCCGTGCCTCTCTTGTTTTCATTAATTTTGCCTGAGGACAACACTTTTGTTGTCATGGTTCTTTTTTTTTTCCAATGCGCTAAACGCGTGCTGCACACGGCACCTTGGTTTATTTTCTCGTCCGAATGTCTGGACGCTCAGTTTGATTTTTCAGTCTAATTTGAGAGAAAGGACGAGAGCGGGATTCGAACCCAGACCCTCACGAACACTGTATTGGCAGATAAGCGTCTTAACCATTCTTTCACCTTCCTCCTGCATTCAAAAGAACCGAAGTCATCAAACGAGACAGACCTGAAAGACGTTTGACAGGAGTCCCAGGCTAATGAAAGGCGCCCGGAAAGGATCACAGTTTGAGTGTGTGTGTTGGCTGTCTGGTGCGTGTCGAACTTGTGTGGTGACCGGTCGCTTCCTTCACAGTTCGCATCATTCTGTTGATACCAGCTTTTGTTCGTGGTTTTTTGTGTGACTGGTTCTAGGAGAAAGGTGGTAGAATGGTTAAGACGGTCAGCTGCCAATATAGACAGTACATGAGGGTGTGGGTTCGAATCCCGCTCTCGCCCTTTCTCCCACGTTTGACTGGATAATCAAACTGAGCGTCCAGTCATTCGAATCAGACGATAAACCGAGGTCCTGTGTTCAGCACGCACTTGGCGCACTGAAAAAGAACCCATAGCACCGACAATGTTGTCCTCTGGTAAATAATTAGTAGCAGAAATCACTTTGATAGGAACATAAATATATAAACATGCACTCAAGGCCTGACTAAGCGCGTTGGGTTATGCTGCTGTCAGGCATCTGCCTAACAGATGTGGTGTAGCGTATATGGATTTGAACGCACGACGTGAGGCCTCCTTGAGAGACTGAAACTAAAACTGAAGCTGGTTTTAGTTGTAAATCCTTTTGGGGGCACCCGTTGTACGGTGTAGTAATTGAACATCGCAGTGCATTATGAGTGTAACTGGATGGACCTTTAGAATCCTGGAATCAGAACCAGCATTACTTGAGTATCTCAGTTCCAGAAAGGAAGAATGGTGAAGTCTGTGAGTCAGAGACATGATAATGCGAGGAGAAAAGTAAAAGATTGCAGATGACCTAAATCAAAAACAAAGATAAAAGCATTCACCCACCCCTCACCTCCTCCCCACCCCGCGCCCCACACACACCCAAGCCCCCTACACACACACACACACACACACACACACACACACACACACACAAACAAACAAACACACACACACACACACACACACACACACACACACACACACACACACACACACACACACCACCCACAAACACAGAGAGAGAGAGATGATGGTAACAAATGATGTTTTTGTACAAACAAAATTGCGAAAATACGTTTATGAATTGCTGTGCCAGTTTATGACGGTATTTTTGTCTCACAAACCTTATGGTTATTTGACAATAAAATGTATTCGATTCTATTCTTTTCATACACACATAAAGTCGTCAGTTGCATCTAAGAAATTCACTAGTCACTTATCAACTTCTAGTCAAAAACGAATAAATATATAATATGAATAATAAGAATGATGACTCACCCATTTCAAGACTTCTTTCGTACAGAAACTTCGCCTTTTTCTCGTGTCCCACCTGAAAATAACAAATCAAATAAGCCATTATAGAAGAAAAGAAAAAGTAAGTTTCCATTTCCATTTCGATGTCTCTCCCTCTCTCTCTTTCTCTCTCCGCGTGCATATATTATGTATTATGACTTTATTCTTCCTAATCTTTATTGTTCATCAAACTCAAGGTTTGGTTTTCAACAGGGAACAACACGTTTAATCATATATATATATATATATATATATACAGGTGGGTAAGCCTTACATTAAAACAGTTCTGAGTTTTGCATGCATGTATGAACGCCCACACAGTTGGGCGTTTTAATAAGAGTTCACGCGCGTGTGCATGCTTCATTCTCTGTGAGTGCGCGCGCGCGCGCGCGCGCGCGCGTGTGTGTGTGTGTGTGTGTGTGTGTGTCTGTCTGTCTGTCTGTCTTGTCTGTGTTTTGGAGGGGACGCACGTGATTCCTTCCAAACTCACCAGAAAATGAGCCCTCCCCAACAATGCCAGCACCGCCGCTTTCTCCTGGGTCGTTGTCAGCCTTCGGTCAAAGTGATCCTCGTTTGACGTCATGGATTCGTTTGACGTCATCATGTCTGCTGTGCCCCTTCTGCTGACGTCACCTGGGGGGTGTTATAAACAGTAACGTTTTTATTTGAAAATGTCACATTTCTAGTTTCAGTTTCTCAAAGAGGCACCGCTGCGTTCGGACAAATCCATATACGTTACACAACGTTTGTTAGGCGTATGCCTGACAGCATCAAGACCCAACGCGCTCAGTCAAATCAGTCACAGACCTAATCACGTGGCCCAATGACATCAGCGATAACCAGAAGGGAACCCAAACCAGTAAACAACAAATCAGTCACAGACATGGTCACGTGGCCCAATGACATCAGTGAAAACCAGAAGGGAACCCAAACCAGTAAACAACAAATCAGTCACAGACATGGTCACGTGGCCCAATGACATCAGTGATAACCAGAAGGGAACTCAAACCAGTAAACAACAAATCAGTCACAGACATGGTCACGTGGCCCAATGACATCAGCAATAACCAGAAGGGAACCCAAACCAGTAAACAAAAAATCAGTCACACACATGATCACGTGGCCCAATGACATCAGTGATAACCAGAAGGGAACCCAAACCAGTAAACAACAAATCAGTCACAGACATGATCACGTGGCCCAATGACATCAGCAATAACCAGAAGGGAACCCAAACCAGTAAACAACAAATCAGTCACAGACATGGTCACGTGGCCCAATGACATCAGTGATAACCAGAAGGGAACCCAAACCAGTAAACAACAAATCAGTCACAGACATGGTCACGTGGCCCAATGACATCAGCGATAACCAGAAGGGAACCCGAACCAATAAACAACAAATCAGTCAAATACATAGTCACGTGGCCCAATGTCATCAGTGATAACCAGAAGGGAACCCAAACCAGTAAACAACAAATCAGTCAAATACATAGTCACGTGGCCCAATGACATCAGCGATAACCAGAAGGGAACCCGAACCAATAAACAACAAATCAGTCAAATACATAGTCACGTGGCCCAATGTCATCAGTGATAACCAGAAGGGAACCCAAACCAGTAAACAACAAATCAGTCACAGACATGGTCACGTGGCCCAATGACATCAGTGATAACCAGAAGGGAACCCAACCAAGTCACGTGGCCCAATGTCATCAGTGATAACCAGAAGGGAACCCAAACCAGTAAACAACAAATCAGTCAAATACATAGTCACGTGGCCCAATGACATCAGCGATAACCAGAAGGGAACCCGAACCAATAAACAACAAATCAGTCAAATACATAGTCACGTGGCCCAATGTCATCAGTGATAACCAGAAGGGAACCCAAACCAGTAAACAACAAATCAGTCACAGACATGGTCACGTGGCCCAATGACATCAGTGATAACCAGAAGGGAACCCAAACCAGTAAACAACAAATCAGTCACAGACATAGTCACGTGGACCAGTGGTACTGTAACACGCCTGACTGTGAAGCAAGGGCCCATGGGTTCCCACCCCAGGTACTGACCAGGATTTTTACCCCCACCCCCTGTCCCTTTTCGGCTAAATCTTAAATGGTGGCCCGAGTGTTAGTCTGTTGTAAAACATACATCTGCAGACAGAGAAAAAAAAAAAAAAAAAACAAAAAAAACCGTCTATGGCGACGTGCTCTCCACAGGCACAGCAACCCGTATTTCACTCGGAGAAATGTGTTGTGACGAACAGTACTACACAACACTACACGACACTGCACTGCACTGCACTGCACTGCACTACACTACACTACACTACACTCCAACGCGTAACAATACAACACAATAAAACCCAACTCTGCACAACACAACAAACACAATACAGCACTACACAATATAACCCAACCCAACAAAACACAACCCAGCACAACACGTCCAAACTCAACCCATCCCAATCCAACCCAACACAACACAACCCAACCCAACCCAGCACAACCCACCCCAACCCAACCCATCCCAATCCAATCCAACCCAACACAACACAACCCAACCCAACCCAACACAACCCAACCCAACCCAATCCAACCCAACACAACCCAACCCCCAACCCAACACAACCCAATCCAACCCAACCCAACCCAACCCAACACAGCACACAATATACAATCACCTGCAGTTCCCCCCATCCCAGCAGAGGACAACTCCAGCCAGGCTACAGCTTCCCGCAGCAGACCCTGGATGAAAGCCTGCCTGCCCATGCTGTACGTGTCTGGCGGTGAGAGGCTGGGGCCTCGGAACCCTGCGTAGTCACCAGCGTACATGTCCACCACACTCAGCCCGTAGATCCTCTGCAGCCGTAGCATGGCCGACAGTGCACCGTCCACGTCTGCCTGGGTAGGGATGAGTGGGGTGCTGCTGCCGGTGGCGTCATCAGCTGTGCTCCACAAGGCTGGATAATGTACGGTGCATTTGATCGGTTTCAGGGGGGAATGGGAAATGTACAGTGGGTTGAATCAGTTTCGAGGGGGTTGTTGGAGGCGGGGAGGGGATGTACTGTATGTTAGATCAGTTACAAGGGTGGCGGGGGGGAGGGGGGGGGGTGTATACAGTGGGTTGAATCATTTTCTGGGGGAAAATGTAATGTATGTCAGATCAGTTACAGGGGGGGGGGGGGGGGGGAATGTACAGTGGGTTGATTCAGTTTCAGGGGGGAATGTGATGTATGTTAGATCAGTTACAGGGGGGGGGGGGGGGGGGGCGGAGGTGGAGAGAGAGATATAGAGTGGGTTCAATCATTTTCAGAGGGGAATGTACAGTATGTTAGATCAGTTTAATAGGAAACTGTACCGTGTGTTAGATCAGTTTAATGGGAAAATATACCGTGTCTTAGATCAGTTTAATGGGAAAATGTACCGTGTGTTAGATCAGTTTCAAGGGAAATGTACCGTGTGTTTGATCGGTTTCAAGGGAAAATGCACCGCGTGTTAGATCAGTTTATGGGAAAATGTCCCATGTCTTAGATTAGTTTATGGGAAAATGTCCCATGTCTTAGATCAGTTTAATGGGAAAATGTACCGTGTCTTAGATCAGTTTATGGGAAAATGCAGCATGTGTTAGATCAGTTCGATGGGAAAATGCCCCATATGTTAGATCAGTTTAATGGGAAAATGCCCCATGTGTTAGATCAGTTTAATGAGAAAATGCCCCATGTGTAAGATCAGTTTAATGAGAAAATGCCCTATGTGTTAGATCAGTTTCAGGGGGGATTGTACCATGTGTTAGTTCAGTTTCAGTTTCAAAGAAGATGTCAAATAGTGTGAATTGATCTGTATAACCTACGCAATATTTGCTTTGAAATATCATAGATAATAATGATAATAAACACGGAAATTTGTAGAGCGTCTTCCAACGTTCAAGCCGCCTTAGAAAAAAACACCAAAAAGTAATACCAAAGGAATAATATGTATTGTGTTGTATTGTATTGTATTGTATTGTATTGTATTTATTGCACTGCATTGCACTGCATTGTATTGTATTGTATTGTATAGTATTGTACTACATTGTATTGCACTGCATTCAGTGTATTACATTGCATTGCATTGCATTGTATTGTATTGTATTGTATTGTATTGCAATGTATGATATTGTGTTCCATTGCATTGCATTGCGTTGTATTGCACTGCATTGTATTGTATTGCATTGCATTGCATTGCTTTGCTTTGTATTGTATTGCATTGCATTGGGTTGTATTGCATTGTATTGAATTGTATTGTACAGTATCGCATTGCATCGCAGTATATGGTATTGTATTGTGTTGCATTGAATTGAATTGCATCGCATTGTATTTTATTGCATTGAATTGTACTGCATTGTATTACATTGAATTGTATTGTATTGCATTGAATTGCTTTGTATTGTATTGTATGGTATTGGATTATATTGCATTATGTTGCATTGTATTGTATTGTATTGCATTCCATTGCATTGTATTGTATTGTACCTGGATCAGCGGATATGACGTGAGGCCAGGTGTGGACGAAAGACTTGATCAGGAGGTAAGCGCCGTTCGGGTGCAGAAACTGGTCCAGGAACGTCTGCAGCGGCAGCTGACGGAACTCTCGGACACGTTTGGCAAAATACCTGTCCCCAACCCACCCCAACCCACCCCCCATCCCCCCCCAACAAAAACCCACAATAATTCGTTGTTCATTTGTTCCTTTGTTTACGATCAAGACAACCCCTTTTTTTTTCTTTTTTTTTTTTTGTGGGGATAAGCAAACATTATCACTGAGACAAAGGCGTCACATTTCAATGAAATAGTTGCAAAACTGACGCAGAACCATGACGATTCAAATGAAAGAGCGGGTAATTTTTCATTCAGGATGTACTGCGAAGGTTAATGAACATTCTGCATAGTTAATACATTGGGGACAACAGCTACAGATTCCTCTAAATGGCCTCAGAGACTAATCGCCCATCATTGTACTTTCACTTGGATGATTTGTCCTCAAAGGAAGTTGTAAGAAACCTTTGACAATCTTTGGACGGCAGTACCGTGATATGAAGCGATTGATCTCCATAGAGATTTACGTAAGATGAAATAGGTGCTAATTTTGTCTTTCCTTTTTTTTTTTAAGACAACAATGAATGCTACACAAGGTTGTAAATTTGAATCGTCTTCTTCTTCTTCTACTCTCCCCCCACCCCACACCCCACCCCCTCGCCCACCCTCCTCCTCCTTCTTCTTAGTCTTCTTCTTCTTGTTGTTTATAGTTTAGTTGCCTGTATAAGTCTACATCGGGTCTGAACAAAAGTAGTATGACTACAACTAAGCATGTCAGACCACAGACCCATGAAACATGCAATACTGCAAGGTATGTATCCAGTACTGGCCACTGGGTAAAAACGGTTCAAAAGGTCCCCATTGGGACAGTGAATTGATATCCACTGTGTCCAGGGCTCGGGACGGGAAGATGGAGCCTCATGCCGTTTCAACCTTGCCTGCACGGTCAGGTACCCGTTCTCACCTGGGTGGATTGAGGAGGATCAGAGTGAACTGCCTTTCCCGAGGACACAATACCACGCCAAAACAGGGCCTCGATCTCTGGTCACTAGTCAGTACTGGATAATATTAATAATAATAATAATTATTATTATTATATTTATATAGCGCTGAATCTTGTGCAGAGACAAATCAAAGCGCTTTCGCACCAGTCATTCACACGCATGCATAACTCTAAAACTAGAGAAACTGAAGACAAGGAAGAGGTAGGGAAGGGAGGCTATTTTGGGAAGAGGTGGGTTTTAAGGCCAGACTTGTAAGAGCTGAGTGCGGAGACCTGACGAAGAGAAAGAGGAAGTTCATTCGGATTGCAAGGTCCAGAGACAGAGAAAGAACGGCGGCCAACAGTGGGGTGTTTGAATGCTGGATCAGACCTAACCGACTGTGTCTCGGCGCTCTGTAGGAGACGGACACAAATGACTACATTTTAAAGATAAATCAATAAATAATCACAGAAAGGAAATCAAAGGGCACAAGACAGACCACACCACACTCACAGCGGCAAGCGGAGTTCCCCGTGATCGTACGATTGAAGTCTGGCCATCAGAGTCACTTCCCTCTCTGCCAGCCTTCCCAGTTTCTCCGATGACGTGAACACTTCCGCCACAGCAGAGGACAGCACCAGAGAAAAATAAACTGCCGTCACCCCAGCAAACGTGAAGCCATGCAGGTATCTTTGGAAGTGGAAGGTAAAACATCCCTTCATTGTTAGTTTAAGGACTGTCTGTCTGTCTTTCTGTCCCTTTTTTTGGTTTGTGGACCAGTCTATTGATCCCTGTTTGATCCGCACACGTAGACTGTTTTACGTTCTGATGCTTGCCACTGAACCAATAGTGAGTACGCGTGGAATTTTTGTGATGATAATTAGAAGAAAAAGAAGACGGGGATGCTGAAAATAAACACACGTGGCATTTTGAAATGATTTGAAGAACAACAACAACGACAACAAGAAGAAGAACAAGAAAAACCACAAAAAAAACCAACAAGAATCAGAGTCTCATACACACGGACCAAGATTCCTACTCTCCCTTCCACTAGACCTTCAGTGCTGTCCGTAATCTTTCGGACCAGACAGATAAACCGAGGTCCCATGCGCAGCATGTGCTTAACACTTGTAAAAGAACCTTCAGCAACAAAAGGAGTGTCTCTTGCATGCACAGTTCTGTAGGGAACTCAGCTTTACAGATAAACGAGAAAAAAATAACACAGATCTATTTGTTGCGAACAAAAAAAAAGTAACACTTTTTTTTAATGTATAGTTGTTGTAGAAGTACTTTCATTGTGTGTGTGTGTGTGTGTGACCAGAACAAAGCAGACCCTGAAAACAACAGTCGTACTGTCGGCCTCCCAATATGACGCAACACAGACCACAGGTGCCTCCAACCTCACTCACAACTTCCCCAACAAAGCCGAAGTGCTTGTGTTTGAAACAGCAGCTGGCACACCACACATTTTGTAAAGGCAGCTTGCTCAACAACACTACACCAGGTGAAAAA